>NC_088869.1:39312152-39612152 GCF_032884065.1 Artemia franciscana | reverse complement strand
TCCCTCTACTCTAAGCGTTTTCCAAGATTTTAGATCCCCCTCAACTCCCCGTTATGTTACCGGACCCGGTCGGGATTTAAAATAAGAGCTATGAGACGTGATATCCTTCCAAAAATCAAATTTCATTAAGATCCGATCACTCCTTCGTAAGTGAAAATACCTCATTTTTTCTAATTTTTCAGAATTAACCATTCCATCCCCAACTCCCCCGAATAGAGTAGATCTGTTCCGGTTATGTCCATCACGTATCTAGGACTTGTGCTTGTTTTTCCCACCAAGTTTCATCCCGATCCCTCAACTCTAAGCGTTTTCCGAGATTTTATGTTCCCCCCCTCAAATCCCCCCAAAATGTCACCGGATCCAGCCGGGATTTAAAATAAGAACTCTGAGACACGATATTCTTCCAAACTTTAAATTTCATTAAGATCTGATCACTCCTTCGTAAGTTAAAAATACCTCATTTTTTCTCATTTTCAGAATTAACCACCCCCCCCCAACTCCCCCAAACAGAGCAGATCCTTTCCGGTTATGTCAATCACCTATCTAGGACTCCTACTTATTTTCCCGCGAAGTTTCATCCCAATCCCTCCATTCTAAGCGTTTTCCAAGATTTTAGTCTCCCCTCCCCCAACTTCCCCTAATATCATCGGATCCGGTCAGGATTGAAAATAAGAGATCTGAGACATAATATACTTTCAAACATCAAATTTCATTAAGATCCCATCACCCGTTCGTAAGTTAAAAATACTTCATTTATTCCATTTTTTTCGAATTAACCGACCCCCACTCCCCCACAGATGGTCAAATGGAGAAAACAACAATTTCTAATTTAATCTTGTCCGGTCCCTGATACGCCTGCCAAATTTCATCGTCCTACCTTACCTGGAAGTGCCTAAAGTAGCAAAACCGGAACAGACAGACAGACCGACAGAATTTACAATCGCGATACGTCACTTGGTTAATACCAAGTACCATAAAAACCAAATTGTAAAAACCACCACCAAAGTAAAAGTAAGGTTTTATATATTTTAAATAGTGACCAAGACATGAAAAAATCATCAAGGTTAAGAATGACATTAAAAAAAGAGAAAAAAAGAAGCAAAATCGAACATTTTTTGGTTGGCTCACAGAAGCATTTTTATTTGTCAAAATTTTTAGCAAAATTTCTTTGGTAAATGGAAGATCTCCACCCTCTGATAACCAGATATCGCCCTACACTTCCTCCCCAACCAAACCCCAGGAAGAGGTACAACCTTGTATATAAAAGCAAAGAATAACAAAAAGACTATATCCTTTGCTGAATGTCTCTCCCGAATGACTCTTCCAAAATAAAATTCTAAGTAAGGAAATGCGCAATAGTAGCACTTTCAGCTTGTATAAACTGTTTGACGACCAAATTCTTATCTCATAGTTATCGCACCTCTTAGCTAAACTGTGGCATGGACTGTTTTTTTGTTTTTTTTGTAGAATGAAGCTTTTCCAAAATGTTATAAATATTTTTTTTGGAAAATCAAGGCTAATCTGCTCTCAATGGCCCGAACTTAGATTTTCTTTCGGGCTTCAAGAGAACGTGGGGGGGGGGGCAATAATAAAAACATAATTTTACTTGACAATTTGAGTAAGAAGTTGCCAAAATTTCGGACAATTCAGGATTTCAGAGGGAGAAGACCCGAGGCTTCCCCTTACCCACGTCCCTGGGCAAACCTTTTTCAAAATTGTTGCCTGGAGGGGGCTTATCCAGACACAAAAAGCTTCAAGCAGCTGAACCGGGAAACTCAACAGGCCGGATGCGTTCAAAGAAATAGCAACTTTAAAAACAGAATCAATTAAAGAGACATGATTGATAGACGTAATTAGCTAATAAACAGACTCCATAATAATTAACATTTAAAAAGGAATATATATCTTACTTGTAAAAGCCATATCTTTTTTGTGCCCTTCTAGTTTCGTGATTACCTCGCACAAGATGAATTTTTTCTGGTGACAAGCATTTAATTGCAAAAATGTATGTCACCACTTCGACACTAGACATTCCTCTATCTACGAAATCTCCTAAAAAAAGTATATCAGCGGGACAAAGACTCGGACCTGCTCGCCACAGTGCTTTCTCATAAATATTAAGGTCACTTAGCTTTCCATGTATGTCACCTAGAAGAAACAAGATTTATGTCAAAACGCAGAAAAGATACGAAGGTCACTTAAAAATACATATGTTTTAGCATTATGGCATAATGGCTTCTGAAGAAGAAATACACAAAGGTAGCGTCACTATTATAAAAGAATGCGATACAATTGTAAAAAAAAGTGAAGTTATATACCAATCAGTTTAAACCTCTACATAAGTAATATTTTCATAATACCGAAACAAACAAAAATCTTAATAACGAGCAATTATTTGACAACCCAAAATGAAAAACTTATTCCACTGATTTAGAACAACTGAAGCATGACGTTACTACGTTTCAAGGAAGATAACGTTGCATTAATTTCTGAATCGAGTCAACTGGAAAAAAGTCCCAAATAGGAAGGTATGCAAATATTTTTTCTTTGAGGAGAGGGGGGAGGTGAAATTGATCAAAGTATTATTTTCATAATACCGAAATAAACAAAATCTTTTATAACGAGCAATTATTTGGCGACCCAAAATGAAAACATATTCCACTGATTTAGAACAACTGAAGCATGACGTTACTAAGTTTCAAGGAAGATAACGTTGCATTGATTTCTGAATCGAATCAATCGGAAAAGTCCCAAGTAGGAAGGTATGCAAAGATTTTTTCTTTGAGAGGGGGGGGGGGGGGGGTGAAATCGATCAAAACAGCTGGAAAATAAATTTATTTTGCTTTTAAAAATATTTTGCACTCTGTTCACAATCAAGTCTATCTAATACCAGAGCTTAGCTAACTCCAATATTTGGCTAACACTTGTCAAAATCTATCTAATAGGCAAGTCTTGGCTAAGAAAAAAGGTCACGGACCTCGTTTACAATGGCAGTTTTCGAGCACCAAAACTTGGCTAAAAGCGATATTTGGCTAACGCCAGACAACATTTCCCTGATTAAAAAGTTAACTAGTTAAGATACAAAATCTTCACCATAAGTTTGAATTTCTCTGCGGTTTATGCTGTATAGCCGAAAATTAATAGGGAAGCTTTTCAATTGGCTTGACAAAAGAGTTTAAATACCAAAAAAATAAATAAAGTGAACTTCTTCGCTTATTTTTACTTGAACTATAATTTGGCCAAGTCTTATTATGAACGAGTCTGGTGCTAGCGAATTTTCGGCGTTATCTAAATCTCCTTATGAATAAGCTTTTACACAATTGACAAATTTAGTATACCAACTGCGATGAATTATATCAGTCCAAAGAATTATAACTTACTAAAATCATTAACTGAATAATGGAATGATGGCTACAAGATCTTACCTAGAATATAAAGTGGTGGCTGGAGTCTGAGCAGCCGTGGTGACATCTTCAAAAAAGTTGTAACCATTTTTGACAGTTTGATAACATTCTTCCCATAAGTGACCATGTCTGACTGTAAGAGAGGAATTTTTAAATATGGAAATTAAAATTCATTTGTTCCAGAGTGGTTTTCACTATAATCGGGTCTTTTGTACCTGGTTCAGTGCTCTTCAGAATCTAAGGTGGCGGACTGTGTTGCCAACGCCGTGCAATTGTATTGTTGTTGGTACAATTTGGAGGTCCTGGTACGATGCAGTACATTTAGAAATTTTTTTACCACAATCAAATTTTCTGGTACATTTTGGTTATACCTGCTCTTTTCTGACTCGGATATCTGTTCAACTTTTAGTTAAGCGAAAATTTTCTTCTTTCTATGGTAAATTTTTATCCTTCTGTTCAGAAGGTACAAATTAATCTCTTTTGGAAGTTTTTTAGTCGGAAAACTGGTAGAGTTTAGTTTAGAGTTGGCAACACTGCTCAGGGTAGCAGTTTGCTAGTTTCAGAATCTAGCCTGTCTAAAGTTGAGATGAGCTTACTAGCTCCTGTACCCGAGGACGTTCAATAAATTAGAATTTCATTAGCAACTTTTTAGCATGGCTTAAAGGGGTTGTGCCTCAGTAATATTTTTCCCACGTTTTTAATTGATTAAAGCAACTATTGATGCACTGTAGCAAGCAGACTTTTATTCTTAAAACTTTACAATTTTGCTTCGGTGGGAAGCAAGGCCGTATCCAGGATTCTTTTTTTTTGGGGGGGGGGGAGAGGGATTATAAATAAAATTAAAAACATATTAAAAGTTTGTTTATATGCATTTTTGTTACGTTTTTACGAATCAGACCAAACTTTCGGGGAGGGAGATTTCGAAGTCCATATATCCCTGTACACCGTCTTGGTAGGAAGATGTAAAGGTAGTACACTAGCGAATTATTGCTCCCATTTGTTGCCACGGTTTGCGCAAGTCAAGATTTCATCATTACCCATTGGAAATACAAATGGGTTATCTAAGTACATGAAGCAATCTGCATCTTCGTTTTTAGATGCCTTAAAAGTTTCTTGTCTAACGAAAGTAGCAAGCCACAGCGCTATCTATAAATCTGTAAATGCCCAACCTGGGTATTGAGGAACTGACTTTAGTTTTAGAGTTCATAGAATGATCTTAAATTCTTAAATCTTAATTTTCAGTCTCAATTCTTTTAGTAGACTTACTGTAACCAATATCGACACAGGCGAATGTTAGATGTAACCAGAACAACCGCGGGAGGCTCTCTTGGCCAATGGCCATTAATGCTTCACTAATTTGTATAGAATAGGTTCTGTTACAAATTCTTAAATCTTAATTTTCAGTCTCAATTCTTTTAGTAGACTTACTGTAACCAATATCGACACAGGCGAATGTTAGATGTAAGCAGAACAACCGCGGGAGGCTCTCTTGGCCAATGGCCATTAATGCTTCACTAATTTGTATAGAATAGGTTCTGTTACAACATAAATATAACACATAGAACGTGAAGTAGAAATTTATTAGATTCAGGCTTTAACCTAACTTTTGTCGAAACCAATTCCGGTCATTTACATACATTGCTGCATAGAGTTGTTTTATGCTGGGAATTGTTTTAAATCTACAGCTATAACACCAAGATTGTAGTTTGGTACTGGTAAGACATTACTCGGTTAAGTTGCGAATTCCTGTAATTAAGTTTTAGAAATTCTACAAAAATACATACAATAATTTTACTAAATATACTCGATAACAGTGATTTCGTTTTAACTACACTAATAACAAATATTACGCGTTTTGTAAGCCTTACTATTTTAGGTTTTTCAACTAGATTCAAAGCGACTTCGAAGCTACTCTAAATTAGTATGAACTAGAGTCCCATAAACAGGTTAGTCCGGTAAAACTGAAAGCAGTGTTAGAATTAAGGACCAGAAATTGCCAGAAATTTGGAACGTATAATTTCTGTAAAATACTTCAGTGCTAAAAAATGAAGTTGCAATGGATTCATTTGGATTATCAATTTGGTAGAAGTGATGAAAGACTTGAGAGCCATGGCTAAAGCCTAAGAGTTTCAAGTAGCATAGTAGGTAGCCTATTGTAAACGACAAAGGCGTGTCTTGACCAATGATTATGCTGTTAGCGGTAGAGGTGCGACGGAGCGTTGGGGAGGGGGGTAAGACAGATCTATCTTGTGATTGTGTAAAAAGAGAAAACGTTTAATTACAAGGTAAGACATATCTGACAGAACAGACTTTATAAATTGAAAATAGATTTTCTAACAGAGAAAGATTTCTTCGCCGTCCAATTGTTTGCTAACAACGTTAGCTAACAGGTATTTGTGTGAAATGCGGATACAGAATTGCTACTTAATATGAATCCAACAATTTTTCCAACAAGTATTCGATTTGTTAAGGATATTCTCTACCAATGTTAGCTACCAGTTTTTACATGGACAGCGGACAAATTTAGTCTGTCTACAATAATATTTGTTTTAGCAAATATCAAATCTATATTTACATTAATGCAGCTAAATTTATGTAATATATTAATGCAGCTATTTATCTTAAGACAACTAGCTAATGTTTTTGGAATGTAAAGACATGTGTATCAATTCTTGCTTTATTATATTATCAGAAGTACGGTATATAAAAATGCCATGTGTCCCAATTTAAAGCAGAACCTTTGAGTATGTGTTTTATGGCACTTGGTATTAACCAAGTGACATATAGCGATCGCAAATTCTGTCGGTCTGTCTGTCGGTCTGTCTGTCCCGGTTTTGCTACTTTAGGTACTTCCAGATTAAGCTAGGACGATGAAGTTTGGCAGGCGTATCAGGGAACAGACCAGATTAAATTATAAATAGTCATTTTTGCGATTTGACCATCTGGGGAGAGTGGGGGGTCAGTTAATTTGGAAACAATAGACAAAATGAAGTATTTTTAACTTAGGAACGGGTGATGGGATCTTAATGAAATTTGATGTTTGGAAGGATATCGTGTCTCACAGCTGTTATTTTAAATCCCAACCGGGTCTGGTGACATTGGGGGGAGTTCGGGGGGACCTAAAATCTTGGAATCCAGGGACATAGAGGGTTTAAGGGGGAAACAGAAATCTTGGAAACCAGAAATCTTGGAAAACCCTTAGAGTGGAGAGATCGGGATGAAAATTGATGGGAAGAATAAACACAAGCTATGGATACGAGATTGACATAGTTGGTATGGATCCGTTCTCTTTGAGGGAGCTGGGGGCTGTTAGTTTGGAAAAATGAGAAAAATTGAGGTATTTTTAACTTAAGAACGGGTGACCGGATCCTTATGAAATTTGATAATTAGAAGGAACTCATGTCTCAGAGCTCTTACTTCAAATCCCGGCCTGATCCCTTGACATTGGGGGGAGCTGGAGGGGGAAACAGGAAATCTTGGAAAACGCTTTTAAATGTCGTAGATACGTGATTGGCATAACAGGATTGCA
This sequence comes from Artemia franciscana, assembly GCF_032884065.1. Lineage (NCBI taxonomy): Eukaryota > Metazoa > Arthropoda > Branchiopoda > Anostraca > Artemiidae > Artemia > Artemia franciscana. The sequence goes on along the minus strand of NC_088869.1, from coordinate 39,605,219 downwards.
TCCACTCTCTTTGGTTGAGTTAGGTGGTGGGGTTCAATGCTTTGGCGAGTGTGGTGCTTCTGGACGTGCTAGGACGATGCAAATTGGTAGGCATGTCAGGGATCTGCACAAATTGACTTGATAAAGTCGTTTTCCCCGATTCGACCATCTGGGGAGCTGAAGGGAAAGAAAAAATTAGAAAAAATTAGGTATTTTTAACTTAAGAGTTACAGGTCGGGTGATCAGATCTTAATGAATTTTTATATTTGGAAGGATCTCGTGACTCAGAGCTCTTATTCTAAATTCCAACCGGCATTAAGCTTCTGATTTTCCTTTTAAAGCAATCTATTGATTCTCATAGTTTTGCTAGAGCTCATACCATATGAGCTCTTGGCTCTTCCGACCTCGTCACAAGTGCCATATGAGCTCTTAGCTCTTGTTCTCTTATGATAATTCATTCTGTAAAAGATTAAGGTGAGCGATTCAATTGTGGACTATTACGTTATTGGCCTATTTTCTAATGTTTTTTTTTGTAATCACATAACAGATAAACTACTGTCATTTAGTTATTGATTAATTTAAAAAACTTTTTCCACAAAAGTTTTCCAAAGAGAAGTAAAAAGCTCCATTAAGCCAAAATTGCGTAAAGCTTCCAAGCGTAAAACTTCCACAAATTACCATCAATAGATAAACGAAACTCAAAACAAACCAAATTACAATAAATAACGAAGTCAATCTCAAAACGAGCAAAACCTTAACATGAGTAGGGCTGACAAACACGATGCCTTCTCAAGACCGGAACATAATTTGCAATTTACTGAGAAAAAAAAGCAAATGACCGGGGATTGTCAGTTTATTATACATTCCTGAGTTTTTTGCGAGAAAACGACGAGAAAACATTTTTCTTCCTGAGATACGCCTTTTTGACAATCCGTATTTTACATATCGTGTTCTGATTTAGTTCGACAATACTTAACATTCCTTGAAGGAGTCACATGAATGCCCTTCGTCTTTTTGGAAAGTAAAGTTCACAATACATACCTTTCTCAATAACATATACTATATGTAAACAATGAACGAAATCCCCCAGTGGATAGTGGAGAGGTTGCCCCCAGACCTAATTACTGGATCTTTCAACAATGCTGAACAAAATAGCTCTCTTAAAATTTTTATCGAATGTGTTTTGGGGACTGATAGGCTTGGGGGAAATGGTTGCTCTCTATTCACTTCTGACTCTTAAAAAGAGCACTAGAACTTTTGATTTCCAATCAAATAAGCCCCATCCGATCCGCAGTTTATACAACCACCTTTTCCATAAAAAAATTTAATGCCCCGGGACACAAATTAAAACCCTTCCTCCGGGGCTCCAGGGGTTGTGTCCACCCTGAGGATATTGTTATATACTTTTTGGACTATTTTGAACAAAGCGGCCATGTCACAATGTCAATCAAATGCGTTTAGGAAAAGAGGAGGTCAGTGAGGGGGGGGGCGGCTAGTAGCCCTCCATCATTTTTGAATATAAAAAGGGAACTAGAACTATGCAGTTCCAATCAAATGAGCCTCTTCTAAAGTTCAGACGACCACTTCTACCTTAAAAACTTTCCATACCCCCGGGGTATAACCAACAACCCTAGCCCCCAGATTCTGGGGCGTTGCGTAAACCCCAAAGGTTTTTTGTTATGCGAGCTTTGGAATGTTTTTGAACAAGTGGCCATCTCAAAATTTCTATCAAATGCAGTTCAAGAAAATGTGACGAGTGGGGGGGGGATTGCTGCCCCTTGACTCTTAAAAAGGGTACTAGAACTTCTTATTACCAATCCAATGAGCTCCCTTTGTTGTTTATACACCCACCCTTTCTATAAAAACCTTTCATGTTCCCAGGGCATAACTTGCATCCCTTGCCATGAGGGCTGTGGGGGGGGGAGGTTTGTAATCTCCAAAATCATAATTTCTGACCATCTCAAAATTTTGATCAGAGGTGTTTGGGGAAATGATGGGCGTGGGATGGGGCTGATTGCCCTCCAGTCACTTTCAACTGTTAAAAGGGAACTTGCCTTTTCAATTTCCAACCGAATGAGCCCCTTTTCAAATGCAGCGCTGTTGCGCTGCCTATGATAACTTTCAGTTATCATAATCATTTCTAGTGATGACAATAATCTTCTTTATAGGCTATAAGACCTTTGCGGTGAGAATTAAACTTCCTTAAGTTAAAGGAAGTTACCAAAGGAAGGAACGGTACAATCATACCACGATGGCAACGCAACTGCTTTGTACCGTTCTGGATCCAGTTGGACGTTGATTTTGTGTTATAAGCAGCAATATATGTTCGTTACTTTCAAGTATTTCCTGAATCGCCCAGAAACAATGGCATTCTTTAGGTTTGAAGAAAATTGACGTTCGTTTGTGCATGGTCTATTTAATCCTTGTATCACATTTTAAGTTCTGTTTCTAACTACAACGCTATAGGTGGATTTTAGGCTCATATCTTTGAGCTTTCCATGGGATACTATTAGTTAAAATCACACAAGGATATAATTTCAAGTAAATTGAGAATCATTTGCAGATGCTCTACTCAAAACCCGTTTCTTTTTACAGTTGCTTCTCTACAGTGGTGCCAATTCACAAACATGCAGGGAGGAGGGTGTATTTTTTTAATCTAAAGAGTGGCAATTTAATTTCACTCGAATTTTTGTAATGAAAATACTAAAATCAATTTTTTCTTCTTTGAAATCATCCAAAAAAGGTGTATTTTAATATCCAGAAGAAGGGCAAAACAATATGGGGGTAGGGTGGTAATTAGCCCCTTCCCCTCCCCATTGACGCACCTTCTTCCTTATTTAACTTAAAGGCTGAAAGGTGACTTTCAGGTTCTTATTTTTAAATTTCTCATGATATTTTTTCAAATACATACAGAAGATTTTATTTCTTATCCTTCTTCAGGTGAAGGAACATAAATGGTTACATCATTTATGAATGAATCTTATCTATTTCATCTTAGTTATCGGCAACTTTTTGAAGGGTTTTAATCGTGACTGGTAGATGAGTCACTGAGAATATGCCCATAAAAATTAGACGGCATTACAGGTTATCAGATAGTGTAAATCCTGGATAAATCCTCCCTGATAAATTACCCTATAATTCAAAATAAACACTTACACCACCCCAAGAATATGCATCTTTTGTTAGTCCTTTTTTTGGTCCCCAGCGGTAAAAGTTAAGCGCACTCAGTAACTGATTTGGTAATGATTTGGGACTGAACTTGGCGCGGACTCCAGATGCTTCCAGACCTGGTGCTTGAGTTGCCTTTGAACTTTCTGCCAGGGCTTCATCTAAAAATCGGTAATAAATAATTGTAATAAACAGTAATAAAATAAAATTGGTAATAAACAAAATCTAAAAATTGGTAATAAATAACTGTAATAAACAGTAATAAAATCAAATTGGTAATAAACAAAAATCTAAAAATTGGTAATAAATAACTGTAATAAACGGTAATAAAATAAAATTGGTAATAAACAAAAATCTAAAAATTGTTAATAAATAACTGTAATAAACAGTAATAACATAAAATTGTTAATAAACAAAAATCTAAAAATTTGGTAATAAATAACTGTAACAAACAGTAATAAAATAAAATTGGTAATAAACAAAAATCTAAAAATTTGGTAATAAATAACTGTAATAAACAGTAATAGAATAAAATTGGTAATAAAAAAAAAAAATCTAAAAATTGGTAATAAATAACTGCAAAACTAAAGCAGTCCAGATACGAACAATTCATTCAATACCTTTTCATTCAATCTTTTCTATTTAGATTTTTGTGACAATGCATATGGTTGAATCAACGTCTTACGATCATAAGGGGATTTCTCTTTAAAAAATTGATTGTTATTTAATTAGTAATTAAAGGGTTAAAGTACATAAAAAAAACAACGTAACATTGTTTTGTTGTCTAAAGTGTAAGCAAGAGACACAAAGAGACTACAATACCACTCTTTATTTCTGTGCTAGTGTGCGTTGACTCGATTAGTCTATTTTCTGATTATTTTTAGATAAAACTTTCCAAAAAAGTCCATAATAATCGAAACCTATAAATAAAACCTAACTCAAAAATAACAATATCAACAAATAAAAAAAAAAAAAAAACGAGCAGAAGACAAATGAATAATTACATAAAAAAAGATAACAGATACTCAGAGATGAATAAAAAAAAAATCCCAAAACGAACAGAAATCAAAGTGAATAATCATGTCAAAAGAAGATAACAAATACTCGAGCCAAACTCAAAACGAATAGAAATTTTTACAATCGAGAGCTGAGCGACTTTCCTTTTTCTCAGCCATAAGCTTTCTATAAGCTTAAAAGCATCGATGGACATAATGTCTTTTAATTTGAGCTCGATATCCCTCTCCGCGTTTCCAGGAAGTTTTAATTTAACACTCTTAGTCTTTCCTGAGAAGTTTCATTTTAATACCGTTAATTTTGGACGCTCGTAAAAATCAAATGGAAATTAACGTTTTGGTTCTTTTTTTATATTTCCTGAGCTCATCTCAACCCCTCATTTTGGCATTGACCCTTCTGAGCTCGGGAGCAACCACTGTTATGGTCAGTGGGGTTGCTCATCACCCTTCTTAATAAAGAATACGGACATCCTCTACACCATCTGTTCTACAGTTGTTTCACGATTAGTTTCAAGTAGGTCTTCTTTTTCACTTATTTGCAGAGCTTCAAAACTTTAGAATAAACTGATTATAGATCTTAAAGAAATAGGTAGCTTTGGCCAGTTTAAGTCTAATTTACGTGTGGAGTCGCTCGGAGGGTATACTTTTGAAACAGATTAACTAAAATAAATTTTCCATAGGTTATTCATTTGTAATATTTATTTAATTTTTTGTTTGTTATTTTTGTTGTCTTGAGGTCACGCAAGGTAACGTACTGTTCATGTTGTTTTTTTTTTTGTTTTTTTTTTTTGTTGATTTCGGTATATGGTCTCATTCTCCATATTCTCTCTTTATTTTCCTTGAATTTAGCACAGCCTCGCAAGCTCCGCTTATGTTGTGCTATTGATTAAGAAACGTTTATCTCTAATAAAATTGTTCTACTACTACTACTACTATGAAGTGTTATAAAACTGTTGGTGAATGACTGGTCTTTCATTTGGGAAGCAGTAACACTGCCAAGCCCAGACTTGAAGATTCAGAGGCTAGTGAAAAATAAAATCGTTATTAATATTTAGGCAGTTTTAGCGCCACCTATACGCAAATCACCCTTGGCTCAGACCTGAGCTCTTCAAAGTTCAAAGTTCTTACCCATCAAATCTCTTCCCAAAGGATAGGACTTTCTCTATGCAACCAGTTGTATGAAGTATCAGAATAAAAAAAAATTATGTGAAGCAATTGAAATAAAAGTAAATTTAAATAATAATACATCCTTAAATAAAGACTAGGGGAAGTAAACGCTTAACCCTAGGTAGACAAACTTATTTATAAAAAAGTGATTTAATACAGTATGAAATAAACTTGCTTACTTACTCAAGTCCCGTACACCCTCGTGGGACGTTTTAGGGCCACTCGTTTTGACAGGGCGTGATCTAGGGCTCGGTACGTTGCTCTATCGTGTGCAGTTTGAGCCAACTCTACGATACGCTTTCGGTCAAAGTTTTCAATCCGCCTCTTCTGAGGTGTTGCTCGCGGTCAAGACCCATCCATGGTTCCTCCGAGGGAAGTTTTCAATAGATGGTCGTAGTCTGTTTCCTTGACATGCCCGAGTCATTGCAGTTGTTGTCGTTTGATTTTATTTAGGATTATGTCGAAGGACTTCAGCCGTCTTCGCACCTCCTCATTGTTCACGCATTCAGTGTAGGTGATTCTTGCGATGTGGCGGAGACATCTCATCTCGAATACCAGTAGGTTGTGCTCATTTTTGATCTTCAGGGTCCAGGTCTCACACCCATATATAGCAGTTGGCACAATCAGGCTGTAAAAAAGTTGAACTTTCACTTGGTTCGACAGGCTTCGGCTATCCAGATATTTGTGAGTCTCTTAAGGTTGGAGCTAGCAAGCACTAGGCGGCATTTGATGTCAGAGGTACGACAGAGGTGTCCCCTGTAAGGAGGCTACCAAGGTAGACAAATTGGTGGACCGTTTCAACTGGCTGGCCTTCAATCAATATGAAGGGAGTAGCTGCTTGTTTTTGCCATAACATGACCACAAATTTCGTTTGTTTGGCGTTAATTTGCATGCCAAAAGGTTTTGTTGCTTCGTTGAGACAGTCTGCTTGTCTTTGGAGGTTATTATAGATAGGAGGAGGCCTTCTTGTCTAGGAGGCCATTATAGAGAGCTGATCAATGTCGTCAGCATAACTGAGCTTGTTAACTAGGACTCCACCTATTTTGGTTCCATGTTCGTCAGGTATCAAGGACAGTATGGCGTGAAGATACAGGTTGAATAAATGAGGTGACAGGATACATCGTTGTAAAACTCCCGTGGAAGTTGAGAATTCATCAGAAAGTTCATCAGTGGTAATAAATAAACTTAGTAGTCAATAAAGATGAACTAACTTCTAAAAGGTATAAAGACTAGCTGTATGAAGGGCAAGTATTACAACAAAGAATTGTTCCAATTTGTAATCAATTCAGATATTTTTACAATAACCTTTTTTGCCAGTATCAGTTGAACTTATGTGAGGTGAGGACGCTGAGACTCTCAAAAACTTGATCTTTAATCTTTCAATTTTTTTTCGTCAAGTTCATATCAGTAGAAACTTTTCTGTTATTTTATATTTCGGTGATGACCGCTGTTACTTATATAGCCGAAATATTCACTTGGGTTTTACTTACTGTATTATCCACAAACTTTATAAGATTGCTCTGTGTCTTCCTCTATTTTGGTTTGATGGAAAGCAGTGTTGTCTTTGTTGCTAATGTATGGAGTGTTTCAATGTAGTTCACAAATACTTTCGTTCAGAAAAACGTTATACTATCAAAAGCAGACGAGGACAATACAGCATGAATAAAAAAGTGGGAGAAATTAATGTCAAGCCTTGTTTTAGCTCCACCTGAGCTCGAATTATGTTTGGCGTAGACCCCATTGTGCTCATGTCTAAGTGCTATATGGATTGAAGTGCCTACTAACTAACCTTCTTCCCAAAGTGTATGGACATCTTCTATGTCACCAGTTCTCCGGAGTGTTACAACGTGGTTGGCAAACTGATATTCATGATCTGGAGCCATTGCTTTGGAGAGCTCTGATCTCTGCCGGTCTGAAAAAATAAATATTACTTTATGTAATTGGAAAGCGTTTATATTTCCAAGCGAATCAGTAGTGTGAAAACGATCAATCACAACACCACCACTAATTACAAAATCACAAATAAATTACTTTATTAAATGTCTGCCTACAACATACATGCGAAATTAATTTTATTAATCAACAAAATTTCTTGGACAATAGGTATAAACTAAAAAAGAATATACATAGTATCGTAGACCTCTGAGAGAAATCACAGAGAAATCCCCTCCCCCCAACACGAAGATTTAAATCGACCCCCAGTCATGAGACAAAACAAGATAGACTTACCATAAATACCATTTTCAAAATGCTCATTTAAAAAGGGGAAAAACTCCCCCTCCCTCTAATAAAATTCGTTCATTATCTGCAGGCGTACAAAAGTCTAATAATTTAGTCTTCACCATTGCAAGTTTTACTTACAAACGAAAAAAATTCATATTATTTTGTTTTCATCGATGGAGAAAAGGCTAGCGTATGAATCCAACTTAAGATCCTGACTGAGTCTCGTGCTCTATCGTCGGAGGTAGCCGGGCTTGTTTGTTGGTTTACATATTTGTTGCATTGATATATACAATTATGCAGGTTTTCTCTGGAATTGCAGAAACTTACAAAATATATATACTATTAATACTGAAAATAAGATATGTTCTCATCCAAATATTCGATTTTTCGATGAAAAAAATCTCCATATGTACAGCTACAGAATTTTTAGAAGTAGAAGGACCAAACTTAAGAAAGAGGAAAGTGAGTGAAAAAAATAAGCAAAAACAGCACAAAACACTTATGAATGTGGAGTTTTCGTTTGAGGGTGTAGCTGTCTTTGGGAATCAAAAGACTATTCAAGTTTGAATTTTTTCTGGCAACACTGACGAAAATGTGACACTGCCCTAAAAACTTTATAATTTTTGAACAACCAAAAGAATGTGTAATGGGAAAAAGCACAGAAGCCCTACCAATAACCCAAGCAAAATAAAATCCTAGATAATCAAGGTTTTTCCTAATAAGAGCTTATGCCAGATTTGCCTCTCACTCCCTTCGACCATATGTCTTGCTTTTTCTACAATTGCTTTTTATAAACTTGATGCCCACAACTACTTGATTCTAATTCAAATTTAATTGATGATTTTAGTTCCATTAATTTTGAATTAAAATCAAGTAGTTGTGGGCACCAAGCTATGGCAAATTGTAGAAAAAGTCAATACAGATTGTCTGAGTGAATGAAAGGCAAATAACCCAACCAAAAGAAAATCCTAGAAAATCATGATTTTTAGGTATAAATAGACCTAAGACGAGTCTAAGGGGAAAAATTGCAGTTATTTTGGTGTCTCGAGCTTTTCTTGAACAGCCATTAGCAGAGAATGCCAAAGATAAATACATGGCGTTTTGCAAAAAGGGCCTATGTCCACTTGAACTAATTTTACAGGGGAGCAAAATGAAAATAAAAACGCATAATGAAGAAATCTATCTCACAAAAATCAGAATTATAGTTTTTTAAATTTTAAAGACTGATTAAATTATCACTGATTCATAAGACTGAGTTAATTACTTAGTCAGAATTCACAGAAAATGTCCGAACTCCTGAATTATTCATTACTGAGAAGGGAATTGTGGTCTCTTTTACGTCTTTTTGAAACAATTTATAACTCGGTCAGAATTAAAGATAAGCCCACTTTGAATGAAAAAATCGATAGATTTACTTAAGTTCGTTCGAATCATATACTTAACTCATTAAAAAAAGAAAAAAACAGCTGACTTAAGCCCTTTTTGCGAAACATCGAATTAAATTCAGCTACCAGTTTACCTTTTTCAAAGGCCAATTCAGCGGCCAGTTGTTCTTTCGCGCTAAGAGATCCCGCAGAAGCATCAGATGCCTCAGCTGGCTCAACTTCATGTAAAATTGTGTTCAGATAAGCAGAACCTTCTTGATAAACAGGCGTTGATAGGATATCTTCGTAATGTCTGACTGCATCCAAAGCTTTTGCTGTTCGTAAGATAGGGCCTTCTTCTTTCGTTGATTCTATCTGCTCAGATGTCATCCATTTTTGATTTGGTTTAAGCTGTAATTTTGAAAGGCAAATGTTAAAACCTGGGAAAAAAGGTATAGATTGGAAAATAAAAATGAGGAAATATCGCGATACAAATATTATAGACAAAACTCAAAAACAGCCCTTATCACTAAATGTATAATCAACATCACCAAATATAGAATAATTTTTTCTATGCTCACAAATAATAATTATTGAAACTAAAATGAAATGTAGAGAACAAGACATGGAAAAATCATCCTTGGCCATGAAATAGCTATACATTAAAAAAAATAATAATAAATAAAAGTCAGATGTAAATTTTACATTTTTTTAACTTTACTTTGGTGATTCTTTTAGAACAAAATATTACACTTCTTATGTTTTATACTACCGCAATGAATTATACTTTATAACGAAAAAACTCACTTTTAAATGCTCATATCGAGACCACGCCTACGTTTATTTCAAAAAATCAACGGCTGCATCATTATTTATACATGATTAAAGAGGGAAAGTAAAAAAGGTATGTAATTTTTTGAAGATTGGGTTTTGAAGGCATGACGCCCCTAAATTGACCAAGTTAAATATGTGTGTTTAAATTGTCAAGATAATTTTAATATTAAAAGAATACAAGGCTACTATAATAGACCTACGGCATAGTATAAGTAACGAATAAAAAAAAAATGAAAATAACACAACGGGCGTAATATTCTAAATAAGACAGTGGATAAAATTGGAAAATACAAGGAAACTTTTAATAATTAAAAAAGGTCCGAATATTTCGACTTAACGTCCGGAAGCCTTTTTCAACGAAAAGAAAAAACTAAACATAATATACATAAATAAAAGGCAAAAACAAAAATATAAATGAAAAAAACACAAATTAAAAAATCCAAAATATCAACGGTTCATCACTTCAAATAATACGGAAAACAAGCAAAATCAGGATAACTATGCCGTTTGGTCCTCAGTCTTATTTAAAATATTATACGCGTTTCACTATAATTTTATTAGTTTAATTTTTTAATAGAAAGTCAGTGGGATCCAAAGATTTAGGTGTCTATACCTTTATGACTATCCGCTATAAACAACAAGAGCCAAGAGCTCATATGGCACTTGTGACGAAGTTGGAACCTAAAATTAGACTCAGTACTAGGGTTATCGATTTCATCGTCCTAGCACGTCAAGAAGCACCGAACTCGCCAAAGCACCAAAAATCCCTCCAAATCCCCAAATAGATCGGATCTGGTCCGCTTATGTCAATCACATATCTATAACTTGTAATTATTCTTGAACTCACCAAAGTACTAGAAATCCCCTGAACTCCACCAAAGAGAGAAAATCCGGCCCAGTTATGTCAATGACGCATCAAGAACTTGTGCTTATTCAAGTTTCATCCCGATCTCTCTGCTCTAAGAGTTTTCCAAAATTTTCAATTTGCAAGATTTCTGTTTTCCCCCTTCACCGCTCGTTTCCCGAATTAAAAATGGAGCATCTGAGGCATGACTTCTTTCTATGTATCAAGTTTCATTAAGATGCGATCGCCCATTCGTAAAATAAACATACCTGAATATCGATGATTTCGCTTCCCTCCAGCCCCTCCCCCCCCCTAGATGGTCGAATCGGGGAAAAAACTGTTATAATATCAATATGTGCAGGTCCTTGACACGCCTACCAATTTTCATCGTCCAGCACATCCAGGATCACCGAACTTGCCAAAGCACAGGAAATCTCCTCCCCCCAACTCTCCCAAAGATAGCAGATCTGGTCCGGTTGTGTCAATTACGTACCTAGGTCTTTTGCGTATTCTTCCCACCAAGTTTCATCCCAATCTCTTCACTCTAAGCGTTTTCCAATATTCCTGGTTTCCCCCTCCAGCTCCCCCCTATGTCACAGATTCCGGTCAGGATTAAAAATAAAAGCTCTGAGACATGAGTCTTTCTAAAAATCAAATTTTATTTGATTTTTAGAAAGACCACCCGTTCACCCGTTCATAAGTTAAAAATATATCATTTTTTAACAATTTTCCAGATACCCCTCCCCCTCTTCCAACTCGCCCAAAGAGAGCGGATCTGGCTTGATTATGTCAATAACGTATCAAGGACATGCGCTTATTCTTTCCAAAAAGTCTCATTCCGACCTCTCCACTCTTAGCGTTTTCCAAGGTTTCCGTTCCCCCCCCCCAATGTTAGTAGATCTTGTCGGGATTTAATTAATGAGATCTCTGAGACATGAGTTCCTTCTAAATATCAGATGTCATTAAGAACTAATCACCCGTTCGAAAGTTAAATATACCTCATTTTTCTGAATTACCCCCCCCCCCCCCCCCCAATTCCCCCAAAGAGAGAAAGTCTGGTCTGATTATGTCCATCATGTATGCAGGACTTGTGCTTATTCTTCCCACCAATTATCATAATGATCTCTCCACTTTAAGGGGTTTACCAATATTTCCGGTTTCCTCCTTCAACTCCCCCAAATGTTACTTGATTCGATTAACATTTAAAATAAGAGCTCGGAGAAATGAGGTCTTTCTAAATATTAAATTTCAGTAAGATCCAATCCCCTTTCGTAAGTTAAAAATACCTCATTTTTTCTAATTGTTGTGAATTACAGAATTATGTTCCCCCCAATCCCCCAAAGAGAGCGGATCCAGTCTAGTTATATCAATCAAGTATCTAAGACTTGTGCTTATTCTTCACACCAAGTTCTATCCCAGTCTCTCCACTCTAAGTTTTTTCCAATATTCCCCCCCAACTCTCCCCAATGACACCGGATCTGGTTGGAATTTAAAGTAAGAGGTCTAAGTTACGAGGTCCTTCTAAATATCAAATTTCATTAAGGTCCGATCACTCGTTTGTAAGTTAAAAAATACCTCATTTTTGCTAAGTTCTCAGAACTAACCCCTCAACACACCACCCCCCCCCCCCCCCAAAGAGAGTGGATCCGTTATGGTATAACGTATTTAGAACTTGTGCTTATTTTTTTCCATCAAGTTTCATCCCGATCTCTTCGCTATGATCGTTGTCCAAGATTTCAGGTTTTCCCTCCAACTCCCTCCAATGTCACCAGATCCGGTTAGGATTCCAAATAACAGCTCTGAGATACGATAGCCTTCTAAATATCAAATTTCATTAAAATCCGATTACCGGTTCGCAAAAAATACCTCATTTTTTCTAATTTTTCTAAATTAACCACACTCCCCCTCCCCCTCCCTAGGTTGTCAAATCAGGGAAACGATTTAATCTGGTCTGGTCCCTGACACACCTGCCAAATTCATCGTCCTAGCTTATCTGAAAGTGTCCAAACTTGCAAAACCGGGACCGACAGAGACAGACCGACATACAGGCAGAAATTGCGATCGCTAAATGTCACTTGGTAAATACCAAGTGCCATAAAAAGCAGCCAAAACCAACAAAATCTCTGCCTAAATAATCGGTTATCGATAGCAATCAGCTAACAACTAATCTTTAGCTCTAAAAACCATGTGACCTTATACAACAGATCTGCTAAGGCAAGTGAGTGTTGACATTCATTCAGTCATTAATAACATTTATTTACAAAGTGCTAAAGTAATTATTTTATTTCCAAAAGAAAGATCTTGGACGTGTGTTTATTTGTTGTTTTTTTTCATAAATAATTTTTATAGTAATATCATTCGAGTCATTCGGATAATCCATTTCCATCTCCCAAACATTTTAGCTAGTGACGCCCCTGGTCAGTACCGGGTCAAGCCTACGAGAAGTGAATACTCATACATAAAACCTAATCACAGCCTGCTATCTCTGTGCATTTCTATCTCAGGACAACAATAGTGACAGCTCAATTACTTTCACAAGGGCTATAGATGCTACTCTTTTCTTCCTTTAATGACTAAGAAGGCTTAACGGCGATTCCATCAGTGAAAGAGGCAGTTCCATGTTACGTCATAGGGAATGTTTTCTAATTATGTAATTGGAGTTGAGGGTGACGCAAGTCTCTCAAGTAATAAGGGATGATTTCTTTGGGTGTTACGTAATAGGGTCTGAGGCGCTACGTAATATGACGTGTTAAGAGTCCATTAGTCAAGTGGGGGAATTTATTGAGACATTTCCTTCAAGATGTTTCAAGACATTTCAAGACTGTTTTAAGACGTTTTTCTTCAAGATATTTTCAAGACGTTCAAGACATTTCAGGACGGTTTTAAGACCTTATTCTTCAAGACGTTTGAAGAAATTTCAACATGTTTTTTAAGATATTTTCTTCAAGTCATGTTTCATAAGGTTTTAAGACATCTCAAAACGCTTTTTATGACATTTTCCTACAAAACATTTTTTAAGACGATTCATGAAAGTTCAATACGTTTTTAAGATGTTTTTCTTCATGATGTTTTTTGTTCTTATGTAATAGGGAATATTTACCAGTGTTAAGGATGACGCATTTACACATTTCATGTTTCTTCAGGCCCATAGGGGATCAGCATTTGGAACTGAGGAGGACACAGAAGTGGGCGTTACGTAATAACGGCGTACACATGGGATGTTAAATAGCGTTTCAGGCAAATGTTTCAGGTATTTTCCTGCAAAAATATTCGTTTACACTAGAATCAATCATTTAAACTTAATGAAATCCCCGTTAGCGTTTCTACTGATGACTTCTAGCGATTGAGGCCAGCATGGCACAACAAACCACCCCCCGATGACACCCTCTGGGGGAACATGATCACAGTTTTTCTCTCAAAAATTAATTTGTAAATTTGAAAAATGACCATTGTTTTTATTTGAACACCGAAAACTTGCCATTTCATTGTTAGATTGTGTTGTTCCATGGTAATTTCCTGCATGTGACACTGAATGGCTGGTACACCGCACCCTCTAGAAAGAATTAATAGCAATATGCCACAAATGCCACAGATGGCATTTATCGGGCATTCTTGTATTTTGTAAGATTCATTTTATGATTTTTTCTATAGGATATATTTTGTATTTTTTTTAGAACCGTTTGTGATTGTTTAGTATGTATTTTCGTTTTGTAAGAATTATTTTTACCTCGCAAGTAGAATGTGATTTCTTAAGATGTATTTTTGTTTTGCAAGTATTATTTTTTGCTTTCCAAGAAGTATGTTTTGTTTTGTAAGAAGTACTTTGTATTTCGTAAGAACAACCCCTAATCTTTTCATGTATTTTTGTTTGTAAGGATTAATTAGGGCGTATTTTTGTTTTGTAAGAATTTTTTTTGTTTTGTAATGAGAATTTGTGATTTCTTAGGATTCATTTTCTAATTTGAAGGAATTATTTTTTGTTTAAAAAGAATCATTTGTATTTTGTAAGAAGAATCTTTAATATTTTTGGATTTATTTTTTGTTTTGTAATAAATTATTTTTGTTTTGTAATAAGTATTTTGTAATAATATTTTTTATTTTTTAGGATGTGCTCCGTATGGTATCATAGAGGTGGCATATTGTGCCACGCTGGCCTCAATTGCTAGGAATCATCTGAAAAAACGCTAACGGGGATTTTGACGGGGTGGTTAAGGGCGCCAGTGGGTCAATAATAGTGTGGAACGGGGGTGTTAATTCTCTTGGTGTATCACAGAGGGCTGGGTTGTGGAAACATGAAGTAATGGATTTAATGCATGATTTTTAACAGTAAAATATCTGAAAAATGTCTTTGGAATGATGAGAGGGTGCTAGAGCGTGTCAGAGGGCCAGAAAAAGGGCCTCAGAAAACATTCCCTATGTCGTGACGTGCACCTGCGTCTTGCCCTGAAGGAATCGCCATTAAATCTTCTTCGTCATTAAAGGAAGAAAAGTGTAGAGCCTGTGAGCCTTGTAGAAGTAATTGGGTCGTCACTACTGACAGTTCCTCTAGAAGTGCCATTAATTTCCCGGCTATATATTTCCCTTTCATATATTCCTTACCCTGCTATAATAAATAAACTCCCAAAAACACAAAAAAAATAAAATAAATAAAAATAGAAATACTCCAGGATATTCTACACCATAGATTCTGCCTAACATTTTCAAATATAGGTAGAACATTCCAAAATCCTTCTTTTCTTTATTATTTTTATCGTTCATTCTTTCTTTTTGACCGCTGAATTTCGCATGTGTGGATAATTTTTTGCTGGGTGGAATTTTTCGAGAGTTTACCTCAGGAGGGGAGAATTCTGAGAAGAATCGCGAAAAATATAGTTTTGACACTTGGAATTTCTAAACTGAGCAATTATCGATGGTCCCATTGAGCAGATCCTGTGACTCTAAATCCGGTTCGAACATGGCTACAAAATAGGCTTATTTTCACTATTCCCTATTTTGACACGTGGATGCGCATGCATGGACATTTCCTGTAACTTATAAACGCCTGGGAAAACAAACATAGAAGGAGACATTAGTGCTACTTGTTCAGAAAAAGCAGTTTTCCTTATTGTTCATGGTGGGGGACAGCAAACCCGCTAACCGATGGAAATTTTAAATGTTACTTCCATTTCAGTCCGTTTCCATTTTGAGGGTCCAATGAATGAATGAGATCTTTGTCACGTTTCAACAGGAGTATCTTAAACTTCGTCTTTATTTTAATCCTAAAAAGTCAGAAATAGTGTTTTTCAACTTGAAAGTTATGCCACCGTACTTGATAGAGCTTGGCAATACCACTGTTAGAACCGTTGACAACCTCGTTTATCTAGGTCTTCTCATTGGTTTCTCACTATGTCACAACCAATCCCTGCTCCTAGAGCATCTCACGTGATGTATATTTGCTTCTTATTCATCGATTGTTGTCCACTAGTAGTTTCCATTACACTTTCCACTTTTAGCTGGGCTATTCAATGCCATACCCCTCACATCTCGCATAATGGTTAATTTTCGAAGCTGTTTGTTAAAACTGATAGTCCGAAAGTCTGGTTAATTTTTTCCGGTTCGCTGGACGGAATTGCTTCGGTTGCCGCCCTGACATCAGAATTCTCTACTGATCAAGAAATGTGAACTCGCTAACCTTTATTTTGCAATTGCTAAATTGATTGTCAATCATTACCAAAAACTCAATTCTTCAGTTTGATTGTTATCGTGCACTAGCAAACGTTTAGGATATTTTGATCGGTATCGTCCTGTAATTCAAATAGGGTTCAGAATTTTTGGATGTCGAGGCAAGACCATATATAGTGCAGTAATATTTTAATTTGTTTCTAATTCACGTTTTATTTTTATCGCTATATGTCGCTGTTATAGCCAAAGATAGCGCAATAATTGGTTTTTTATCCGTGTGTTATAGTTTTCCGTTTTATTATTTTTCTTTTTCCTCTATTCTGTCTTTTTATGTGAATGATGGATGTTAAATAAAGAAATAAACAAAAGCTAAGGGCTCATAGGGCACTTGTGACGAGGTCGGAAGAGCCAAGTGCTCATTTGGCATGAGCTCTAGCAAAATTTTAAGAATCAAAAGATTACTTTAAAAGTAAAATCAGAGGCTTAATGCCGGTCGGGATTAAAAATAAGAGCTCAGAGTCACAGGGTCCTTCTAAATGTCAAAATCCATTAAGATCCAATCACCTACTCGTAAGTTAAAATACCTCAATTTTTCTAATTTTTCCTCTTCCTTTAGCCCCCACCCCCAAATGGTTGATTCAGGGAAAACGACTTTATCAAGTCAACTTGTGCAGCTCCCTGACACCTACCAATTTTCATCGTCCTAGCACGTCCAGAAGCACCAAACTTGCCAAAACATTGGATCCCACCCCCTAGCTCCCCCAAAGAGAGCGGATCCAGTCCGATTACGCCAATCACGAATATACGAAATTTATAAGTGTTTTCCAAGATTTCTGGTTTCGCCCTCCAACTCCCCCCAATCTCAACAGATCTGGTCGGAATTTGGAATAAGAGCTCTGAGACATGAGTTCCTTTTAAATATCAAATTTCACTTAGATATGGTCACCCGTTCTTAAGTTAAAAATACCTCAATTTTTCTAATTTTTCTAAATTAACAATCCGCAGCTCCCCCAGAGAGAATGGATCCGTTCCAATTATGTCAATCACGTATATATAACTTGTGATTATTCTTCCCATCTGTTTAATCCTAGTCTTTCCACTCTAAGCGTTTTCTAAGATTTCCAGTTTCCCCCTCCAACTCTATCAATGTCACTGGATCTGGTCAGAATTTAAAATGAGCTCTAAAGCACAAGATCCTTCTAAATATCAAATTTAATTAAGATCTGATCATCCGTTGGCAAATTACAAATACCTCATTTTTTCTAATTTTTCTGAACTACTCCCCCCCCACTCCACCATAGAGAGCGGATACGGTCTGGTTATGTCAGTCACTTATCTTGGAATTGTGCTGATTCTTCCCACAAAGGTTCATCCTGATCTCTCCGCTTTAAGCATTTTCCAAGAATTCCATTCCCCCCCCCCAATGACAGTGAATCCGATCGGTATTCAAAATAAGAGATCTAAGTTACAAGGTCCTTCTAAATATGAGATTTAATAAAGATCCGATCATTTCATCGTAAGTTAAAAATACCTCATTTTTTCATGTTTTAGAATTAACCCTACCTCCAACTCCCCCAAAGAGAGCGGATGCGTTCTGGTTATGCCAATCACGTATCGACAACTTGTGCTTATTTTTCCCACCAAGT
Organism: Artemia franciscana; assembly: GCF_032884065.1. Lineage (NCBI taxonomy): Eukaryota > Metazoa > Arthropoda > Branchiopoda > Anostraca > Artemiidae > Artemia > Artemia franciscana. Next base: position 39,587,320 of record NC_088869.1, on the reverse strand, counting down.
TTCATCCCGATCCCTCCACTCTAAGTGTTTTCCAAGATTTTAAATTTCCCCACCCCAACTCCCCACAATGTCACCTGATCCGGTCGTAATTTCAAATAAGAGCTCGGAGACACGATATCCTTCCCAACATAAAATTTGATTCAGATCCGATCACCTGTTCGTAAGTGAAAAGTACCGCCTTTTTTCTAATTTTCCGATTTAACCGTCCCCCACTCCCCCCCCCCAGATGGTCAAATCGGGGAAACGAAAATTTATAACTTAATCTGGTCTGGTTCCTGACGCCCCTACGAAATTTTACCGTCCTAGCTTACCTGGGAGTGCTTAAAGTAGCAAAACCAGGACAGACAGACCGACAGACCAACAGAATTAACGCTCGCTATGTCACTTGGTTAATACCAAGTGCCATAATAAAAATCTATAAATATTAATAAAATCTATATAATAAATTTCAGCTATTGTGAGCTGTGATTAGCTCATCACTAGGTTGTAGGTAGTGCCGTAACCATGACAAGATGAATAATTAAAATGGATCTGGCTTACCTTACGTCCTATAACTACTTAGTGCGAAGCTTATTTACCTTACAGGCACCTTTAACTTCGCTAGCAATATCAACAGCAAAGAAGGCGTGAGAGATGAACTGGTTAAAATTTGGACTCCAGAGTCGATTTAGACGAATCAATTTATTCACCTCAACTGGTCTTGGAAATATCTAAAAGAAGGAATCATATAAATAGTGGTAACTGTTGTTTTGACAGCAGCACACTAAGAACACTAAGAACAATTAGGGGATGGGGGCTATTTTCCCAACATTTTTGACCCCTTTAGATAGTGAAAAATACATATTTTACTGAAAATTGACTTTCTTTGGTTTTTCCTTGAAGAGATTGAATGAAATCGTCCCTCCTCCTAGATTTCGAAAAACCACATTTTGCCTCACCCCTTAATTACAGTAAACTGACGCCACTGACCAAAAAGGACGTAATCTTAGATTTGAAATTTAACTGAAGCTCATTTACATATTGGCACAAATACTTTTGGTTAAACTATGGCTCGCATCCTTAATCGATGGTACGCTTAACCTTTGAAGATACAGAAACAAAATTGTAGGAGTAAAAAACGTGATTTTCTTTCTAGAAATCAATGCATTACCAAGCTGACACAATCAATATGATCGTCCCCTACTCTGCTCTATTCAGTAATTCACACTTCAATCCCTATTAGTTCGATTTGTTTTTCTTTTTTTTGAGTACTAATGATAATCATAATGGATTTGTGTAATTGGTTACGTGAAAAGTTATACAATCGTATATATCTCCAAAACTTGGCACCCCCCCCCCCGAATACGATCCTGCGTTTTAATTTTTTATTACTGTACGCAGATTTAATTATCAAGGGCATTATATGCCGTAATATTCTCATTTTCTGATAATTTCACAATTATTTCAAAACTGCTCAAAATTTTCAAAATTACTTTTATTTATGACAAAATTATGAATTTTTTAGGGCAATACCACTTTATTCGCCAGTTTTACCATGTTGAGCTGTGAAAATTAATAAACAAAGCTAATTAGTTAAATTGGACAATGTTTTTTGTCTGTAAGTGGTCCAAAATTGTTGAGACTTCCGAAAATCTAAGATAATTAAACCTTTCAGGAATAAATAGAAATATATATTTTAAATTGTCAATCCAATTTCATTTCTGATCTTCAATAACCTTGGTTATCATGATTTCTTTGTTGTTGTTTTTTTAGTAGACATAAAAACACAGCTCAAAATAAATATTGTTTTCAGTAAAGCCTAAATGGTGTTCTGGTCTTTAAAAGGGATAGGGGGTCTTAGTCTTCCCCCTGTTTGTGATACTTTCTGTTCGCTTTAATTTGAACATGGTTATTTATTGCTATTTCTATTTGTGTCATGTTTTATTTATTTATGTAGTGATTTATGGTTTTACCCCTTAATTGTGTTTTGACTATTTCTCAGATCGTCTCATTTAACGTAGCTCTTTACTTTTCTTTGTAGAGCTTCTTTTGTAGAGATACTGGTTTTTAAATTAATCACATAAGAAGTCCCAAGGGGTATTTTAGCATTTTTATATTTGAGGAGTTCGAGATAAAAATTCGATTGTGTACGATTTGAAATATATAGATGCTTAAAAAAAATATGAAGGACGTTAAAAAAAAATTAAGTGTATATTTGATTATTTACTGAAATTCTTGTCAGTATAATTGTAATTTTTCTGCCATGATGCTGCAAATAATTTTGAAATTCTCATGAGAAAGTTTACTTTCTATTTATTTTTGCTTCTTGGACTTTATGAATTGACCATTGAAAGAATCATATCATTATGAAGAATACAAGGAAGAAAATTCTCGAAATTTAGGGGCGCAGTGGCATCCCACAGCCCTCAGATTGCAGGTCTGGGTATGATCTCAAAACCATTGACTAATTCATGCACACCTTGACGGGATGGGGGAATTTGAACCCTAACTGTGAAGACTTTTCTTGGTTACACATTTCAATGCTCCTACGACACTCCAGCGCCCTTCTAGGAAACAAAAAAAAGAACAAAATAGACATGAGTGTTTTTAGCTCTTTTTTGAAATTCCTAAATGTGTTTTTATATTTATTTTTAATGTTAGGATACACATAAATAGTATTGGTTATTACTTCTGAGTAAGCTATGAATTTGAGTGAAAATCTTTATCTCTACGCGTTAGCTTTTCAAAACGCGTTTTTCATCTTATTTTCAATTACTATGGGAACTGGGAAGAAAAAATGCAAGCAGGGTTTTTTAAACATCCCGTTAAGGATTTTTAGTCATGGTGATTTTAATGGTACACTCTTTATGCTCCTAACCACTCCGGGTATGACTAATTATCCACTCCAGAAATGGCACAAAGAGTCTTGGTACCCCTATAATACTGCAAAAATACAAACTTAAAAAATACCGTGTTTCGTCAGCATTTCAAGCTCTTTTTCAAAAGTTTCGAAAAGTTGATTTTAAAGTCAAAATCTACAGTGAATTTAAACATAAATGACAGGGGTATTCCAAAATCAAACTTAAAAGAATTTCTTATTTCATTAGGCCGTTCTAGTTTTAAAACTTATTTTTTATTTTCCACTTAACAAGGGGACTGGGAGGGAGATATACAAGAAGCGCAGTTCTATACCACCAGTTAAGGATTTTTTACCACGGAGATTACACTGGTCTTCCCAGGATTTCAACACCAGAAATGCACCAAGAAGGGCCATCTACTTTTTTTTCGAAGATGGGATTAAAAGCTTTAAAATGAGTCTTTAAACATCTCTCTGTTATGTTATAGTAGCTTACAGGTCTTGCTATTCAGTAGAGGACTAATGAATAAAACATTGTTTGTGCCATATGACACTTTACAATGGCGTTATCAAGACCAATTTACAAAAAAAAAACTTGAATTATGATAAAGATCTCTGAAATGAGACATTAATCAGCTTTTTCGGATGTTGCAGTAGGCTGCTAGCTCTGCTACTCAGCAGACGATTTCTGAGACTTACTAAGAGGACTGGGACGGAGAGGGTATAGCTGGGGGGATTGTATACCTCCAATTACAGCTTTTTATCGAAGACAAAGAGCTTTGAAATGAGCCTTTAAACGTCTTTTTATTATGTTGTAGTAGCCTGCAAGTCTTGCTAGGCACTAGAAACTTTACGATGTCGTTACCAAAACAAATTGACAAAAAACAACAACAAGTAGATAATGATCAAGATCTTTGAAATGAAACATTAACCAGCTTTCTCGGATGTTGTAGCAGGCTGCTAGCTCTGCTACTTAGCAGACGATTTCTGAGACTTACTAAGAGGATTGGGACAGGAGAGGGTATAGCCGGGGGATTGTATACCTCCAGTTTCAGCTTCTTTTTTTACCGAAGATAAGACTAAGAGCTTTGAAATGAGCCTTTGAATGTCTTTCTATTAGTATATAAGTTATATAGTATTTTCTATATAGTATCCTGCAAGTCTTGCTAGCCAGCAGACGATTAATGAGTAAAACACATTTTTGGATCTCATGGCACTTTACGATGTCGTTACCAAGATTGAATTTACAAAAAGCACGTCGATTATGATCAATATCTGTGAAATGAGACATAAACCATCTGTCTCTGATGTTGCAGAAACCTGCTAGTTCTGCTACTCAGCAGACTATTTTTAACACTTATTAAGGGGCTGGAAGGAGGAGAATATAAGGGGGCTTGTAGACCCCCGGCTAAAGACTTTCGACAACGGAAATTATAAAGTAACTCTTTAGGTTTTTCGCCTTTTTCACTCAAAAAATAGTACCAAAATATCGTTTTTGGTGTCAAATGGCACTTTTAGATGGCGAGAATGGCACTTGAGATGGCACTTTCAGATGGCACTTTAGATTATTTTAGATTTATTTTAGATTATTTTAGATGGCACTTTAGATTATTGAGACGAGTCTATACAACATTATACTTCATCTTATTGCTAACGTTCTACATCTGAGATATTACTTGTTTTTGCTTAGATTATCGTTTTTCGCTTTGAGAAAGTACTACGATTTCACAACTATTTGATCTTGGCAAAAAATTTAACGTTTCTGCCAAATAGAAAACTGAAGAGAGAAGTTTGATGACAATCTCATCGAAGTTTATAGTGCACTGATCAGAGTAGAATGAAGAAAGGCGCTTGCTAAAATAATGGCCTACGAAGAAAAATCAGAGTCCTCGGGTTTGTATTAGATCTTTTACTGCCAAAAGACTTGAGATTGTAGCACACTTTTTTAGATTTGCTAGAAAAGAGAGGGGCTATTAGAGGCTTTTCAAAAAGCTATTAAATTTTTATATACGATGTGCTGCAGCAGGCAAGCCTCGGTAGAAAACAAGAGCTAAGAGCTCATATGGCACTTGTGACGAGGCAAGAAGAACCAAGAGCTTATACGGTATAAGCTCTAGCAAAATTCCAAGAAGCAATAGATTGATTTAAAAGGAAAATCAGGCTTAATGCCGGTCGGGATTTAAAATAAAAGCTCTGAGTCACGAGATCCTTTTAAATATCTAAATTCATTAAGATCCGATTACCCACTCATAAGTTATAAATACCTCATTTTTTCTAATTTTTCCTCTCCCTTCAGCCCCCAGATGGTCTAATAGGAAAAAATGACTTTATCCAATCAATTTGTGCAACTCCCTGACACGCCTACCAATGTTCATCGTCCTAGCACGTCCAGAAGCACCAAATTCTCCAAAGCACTGAACCCCACCCCCCTAGCTCCCCTAAAGAGAGCGGATCAAGTACGGTTAGGTCAATCACGTATCTACTACATTTGCTTATTCTACCCACCAAGTTTCATCCCGACTTCTCAACTCTAAGCGTTTATCAAGATTTCGGTTTCCCCCTCCAAATCCCCCCAATATCAACAGATCTGGTCTGGATTAGAAATAAGAGCTCTGAAACATGAGTCCCTGCTAAATATCAAATTTCATTAGGATCCGGTCATCCGTTCTTAAGTTAAAAATACCTCAATTTTTCTAATTTTTCAAAATCAACACCCCCCCCCCCCAGCTCCTCCAAAGAGAACAGATCCGTTCCAATTATGTCAATCACGTATCTATAACTTGTGTTTATTCTTTCCATCAAGTTTCATCCCAATCTCTCCATTCTAAGCGTTTTCCAAGATTTCTGTTTTCCCCCTTTAATCCCTTATGTCCCCGGATCCGATTTGAATTGAAAATGATGCATCTAAAACATAAGATCCTTCTATATATCAAGTTTCATGAAATCCAATCACCCTTTCGTGAGATGAAGATACCTCAATTTTCACGTTTTCAAAGAATTCCTGTTTTCCCCTCCAACTCCCCACAATGTCACCGGATCTGGTTTAAATATCAAATTTCATTAAGTTTTGATCACCCGTTCGTAAGTTACAAATACCTCATTTTTTCTAATTTTTCTGAATTACTCCCCCCCCCCCCCAACTCCAACAAAGAGAGCAGATCTGGTCCGGTTATATGAGTCACGTATCTTGGACATATTTTTATTCTTCCCACCAAGTTTCATCCTGATCTCTCTGCTTTAAGTGTTTTCCAAGATTTCTGGTCTCCCAACTCCCCCTCCCAATGACGCTGGATCCAGTCTGGATTTAAAATAAGAGATATGAGTTACGAGATCTTTCTAAATATGTAATTTCGTTAAGATCTGATCACTCCTTCGTAAGTTAAAAATACCTAAAATTTTCTAATTTTCACAATTAACCCTCCCCCCCCAACTCCGCCAAGTAGAGCGGATCCGTTCCGGTTATGTCAATCACGTATCTAGAACTTCTGCTTATTTTTCCCACCAAGTTTCATCCCGATCCCTCCACTCTAAGAATTTTCCACGATTTTAAGTCCTATCAACTTCCCCAATGTCACAGGATCCGTAGTGGATCCAGTCCGGTTATGTCACTCACGTATCTTGGACTGGTTTTTATTCTTCCCACCAAGTTTCATCCTGATCTCTCCGCCTTAAGTGTTTTCCAAGATTTCCACCCCCAACCCCCCTAACGACGCTGGATCCGGTCGGGATTTAAAATTAGAGATCTGAGTTACGGGGTCCTTCTAAATATGAAATTTCATTGAGACCCGGTCGCTCCTTCTTAAGTAAAAATACCTCATTTTTCTAATTTTTCAGAAGTAACCCTCCAGCCACTATATCCTTCTAAATATCAAATTTCATTAAGATCCGATCACCTGTTCGTAAGTTACAAATACCTTATTTTTTTAAATTTTTCTGAATTACCCCCCCCCCCCAACTCCACCAAAGAGAGCAGATCTGGTCCGGTTATGTGAGTCACGTATCTTGGACATGTTTTTATTCTTCCCACCAAGTTTCATTCTGATCTCTCTGCTTTAAGTGTTTTCCAAGATTTCTGGTCCCCCGACTCCCCCCTCCCAATGACGCTGGATCCGGTCTGGATTCAAAGTAAGAGATATGAGTTACGAGATCCTTCTAAATATGACATTTCGTTAAGATCTGATCACTCCTTCGTAAGTTAAAAATACCTGAAATTTTCTAATTTTCACAATTAACCCCCCCCCCCCCCAACTCTGCCAAGTAGAGCGGATCCGTTCCAGTTATGTCAATCACGTATCTAGGACTTCTGCTTATTTTTCCCACCAAGTTTCATCCCGATCCCTCCACTCTAAGCATTTTCCACGATTTTAGGTCCTCCCCCCAACTTCCCCAATGTCACAGGATCCGGAGCGGATCCGGTCCGGTTATGTCAGTCACGTATCTTGGACTGTTTTTTATCCTTCCATCAAGTTTCATCCTGATCTCTCCGCTTTAAGTGTTTTCCAAGATTTCGGCCCCCCCCCAACTCCCCCCTAACGGCGCTGGATCCGGTCGGGATTTAAAATAAGAGATCTGAGTTGCGGTGTCCTTCTAAATATGAAATTTCACGAAATTTTTCTAATTTTTCAGAAGTAACCCTCCCCTTAACTCCCCCAAATAGAGCGGATCCGTTCTGGTTATGTCAATCACGTATCTAAGACTTTTGCTTATTTTCCCACCAAGTTTCATCCAAATCCCTCCACTCTAAGCGTTTTCCAGGATTTTAGGTCCCCCCCCCAACTCCCCCCAATGTCACCAGATCCGGTCGGGATTTAAAATAAGAGCTCTGAGCCACCACATCCTTCTAAATATCAAATTTCATTTAAGATCCGATCACCCGTTCGTAAATTAAAAATACCACATTTTTTCTATTTTTTCCAATTTAACTGCCCCCCCCCCCCAGATGGTCGAATCGGAAAAAGAACAATTTATAATTTAATCTGGTCTGGTTCCTGATATGCCTGCCAAATTTCATCGTCCTAGCTTACCTGGAAGTGCCTAAATTAGCAAAACCAGGACCGACAGATTAACAGACTGACAGAATTTGCGATTGCTATATGTCACTTGGTAGATACCAAGTGCCATAAAAAGGAGAGATCAATTTTCCTTGTTGTTCAAGATGAGGAGTAGGGGCATTGTTTCGGGGGGAAAGGGGGCAGTTTCCCCCCCAATAATTTGGAGAAAAAAGTTATTAAACAACCCATGCCGGTTGACTATCAGGATAGGAACCCCTTTTGCCCCCCCTCCAATAAAAATGTTGAATCTATACTTGTGGTGAGGAGGGGGCTTTATTTCTCTACAGTGGAATTCTAATCATGATGATTCAAGGGTGTATTCCATGCTGAGTGATTATACTTTATGATTTCAATAGACGGGGCTACGTCACATTTTCTGTGTTTAACTATCATTAATTACAGCCTGTCCCGGGAAGGTATTTTGAAGTACCTACCTCCACTCCTCCCTTTAGAGGGCCCTGACCTTTGATGATCTTCAAAAATATGTCTTTTATAAAAGTGAAACCTTGCAAAATAGTTCTTCTGCTTGAATGAAGTACAAAAACATTGTTCTCAGCTTCACAACTTTGCTCAATCCCAACTTATAAGGTTGTAAAGATATGCAAATACATTTCCTAAATTTTGTAAAAAAAAACAAAAAAACATTGATATGGCTCAGAATTCTACTCAAATAACAGGAATTTTATTTTCAGAACTATAGGCAGAGAAAAAGCAACTGGTAACTGAAAATTAACGTAAAATGTCGTTTTGTCAAAATTTCAATAGGCATAAACCTGTCTTGTAGGCGAATTTTAGGGCTCTCTAGAGGTAGGAGTGAAGGTGGGTTCTTTAAAATACCTTCCGGGGATATACTTTACCCTGTAGACCCATCCCTGAAAGTTTCATTTTCCTAACCTAACCCCTTTATGAGATTGCAAGAAGTCAATCAACTTGAATTTTACCAGGCTTACATTTTGAAAATTCAAATCAATAATAGTTCACAAAGAAAGACAAAGTTCACTAAGTCAATCAAACAGTTCATGGTAACGAAATGTAGTAAGGAGCAACCTGGCTCAATAGTAACCAAAACTCTAAAATATAGAATTTTTATAACAATAGTTACATCAAAAGAATCGCATTTTAATGCTGATTTTAAATATATAAGTTTCATTAAGTTTAGACATACACATCAAAAGTTACGAGCCTGAGAAAATTTGCCTTATTTTAGAAAATAGGGGAAAATACCCCTAAAAGTCACAGAATCTTAACGAAAATCACACCATGAGATTCAGCGTATCAGAGAACCCAATTGTAGAAGTTTCAAGCTCCTATCTACCAAAATGTGGAATTTTGGATTTTTTGCCAGAAGGCAGATCACGGATACGTATTTATCCAGGCTCATTATTTTCCCAAAGTCACCGGATCAAAATTCTGAGATAGCCATTTTATTTCTCGTAGTCGAAGAACCTTATAACTATGTCTTTGGGGACGACCTACTCCGCCACAATCTCCGTGGGAGGGGCCACAAGTTACAAACTTTGACCAGTGCTTACATATAGTAATGGTTATTTTGAAGTGTGCAGACGTTTTCAGGGGGATTTTTTGGCTTGGAGGGGTTGAAAAGAGGGGGATATGTTAGGGGAACTTTCCTTAGAGGAATTTATCATGGGGGAAGAAAATTTCCATGAAAGGAGCACAGGATTTTCTAGCATTATTAAAAAAAGAATGAAAAAATAAATAAGGAAAAGTTTTTTCAACTGAAAGTAAGGAGCAGAATTAAAACCACTTAAAATGAACAGAAATTATTACGCATATGATGGGCTCACCTCCTCCTAATACCTCGCTCTTGACGCTAAAGTATTTTTAGTAATTTCAACTATTTATTCTACGGCTTTTGTGATTCAGGGGTCATTCCTAAGAAAATTGGGACAAAATTTAAGCTTTACTGTAAAGAGCGAGGTACTGACAAGGGGGTGAACCCCCTCATATACGTAACAAAAACATGAGAATACAGAAGTTTGTTACGTAAGCTAATTTATAGGTTACGTATATCTTTTACTAATAAAAACATTGAAAAATTAAGTAAAAAATTAAAAGTTCTAGTTGCCTTTTTCAGTAACCAAAAAACCGGAGGGCAACTAGGCCTCCTCCCCCGCTCCTTTTTTTTCTCAAAATCGTTCGATCAAAACTATGAGAAAGCCATTTAGCCAAAAAAATAAATATGCAAATTTCGTTTTAATTATTCATCTGCAGAGAGCAAATCCAAACAGGCATTGATTCAAAAACGTTCAGAAATTAAATTTAAAAAAAACAAGTTTTTTTAACGGAAAGTAAGGAGCAACATTAAAACTTAAAAGAACAGAAGTTACTTCGTATGTGAAAGGGGCTGCTTCCTCATCAACGCCCCGCTCTTTACGCTAAAGTTTTTTGGTAAAATTCTAGTTAATTGACTTCTTGCTATCTCAGAAGGAGTTTAGGTTAGGAAAATGAAACTATCAGGGATGAATCTACAGACTAAAGTATGTCCCGGGAAGGTATATTGAAGCAACTACCTCCACTCCTTCTCCCTCTACAGGGCCCTGACCTTTGATGACCTTTAAAATATATGTGTTATAAAAGTGAAACCTTGCAAAATTGAAGCACAACAAAATTGTTTTCAGTTTCATAACTTTGCTCAATCCCATTTTATGAGGTTTTAAAGATATGCAAATACATTTCCTAAATTTTGAGAAAAAAAAACAGCAATATGGCTCAAAATTCTACTCAAATAACAGAAAATGCATTTTCAGAACTAAAGGCAGGGGAAAAGCAACTAGTAACTGAAAATTAAGGTAAAATGTTGTTTTGTCAAAATTTCAATAGGTCATGTCATGTAGGCAAATTTCAGGGTCCTCTAGAGGGAGAAGGAGTGGAGGTGGGTACTTTAAAATACCTTCCCGGGGCAAATTTTAGCCTGTAGACCCATCCCTGAAAGTTTCATTTACCTAACCTAAACCCTTTCCGAGTTAGCAAGAAGTCAATTAACTAGAATTTTACCGGAAAATGTACCTTTAGGCACGTATTTAAGCAAAAACAAAACTTTCAGCAAGATGCCAGATTAAAGCCGGAACATCTTAGCTAATTGACTAGCTGAAAAACGGAACTACTCAGTGGGTTCAAACCACTTTGCTTACGGAGTAAACAAAAAAGTAAACTTACGGGTTTTGCTGCATCTGTTGCTGCCTGTTCCCAAGTTTGTTGCGGTTTCACCAGGGCACCTGGAAACCAAAGGCCTTTATTCTCATCATCAACAAGCATATATGTTTCATCTCCTGTGCACCTTATTAGCACCGAGACATGATCACCAGGCTGGTTATATTCACCAACTTGTCCAAATGACGATTTCCTCCTTCTTTTAGGCGCCATTTTCATTCAGATATATCAACATTCCAACTTACGCTCTCATGCTTATTTAGCACAAAACTTATACGTTGACACAACGTTATTGTTGTACTTGAGCAAGTGTCGTAATTAATATTCAATTTATGCTCCAACGCAAGAAAAGTATTTGGTCTACAGCAACAAACTCAGGGGGAGGGGTGCTCCAACCTAAATTTGGTCCCCTTCTCCAGGAAATAGAAATTATTCAGTTATAAATTTTGAAGCTTGAAAATGCCTCATGGCCCTAAAAAAATCTGGGTTTGTGCACCAAGGCTAAGACATAAAATTTTCTGATAAACGGCATAAAAGGTTCTGATAAACACAAAATCCAAAGTTTTTTTTTCAATTTTTGTTTGGACCTTTTATCTACCAAATCAAAAAAAAAGAAGCATTTACAAAATAAGGGGGGCCATTTCAGGCCCCACTTAAATCTTTAAGAGGTTCATTTAATGTTACAAATGAAGAACTACGAGCCTGAAACATTTACCTGATTTTCGAAAAAAGGGAGAGGGGCACCCCCAAAGAGGCAAATTATCTTAATGAAAACTATATTCCATTTGACGTATTGGTGAACCCCAGTGTAGGTTTCAAGTCCCTACCACCGAACAGACAGAATTTGGAATTTTAATTTTTCGGAAGACAGATCGTGCATGCGTCCTCATTTGTTTATTTATTTGTATTTCTTTCCCCAGGGTTGATGGTATCGAACCACTCATCCTAGAAGATCAAAAGGGAAATCCATTAGAACGGAAATAAAAATTTATAATGCCTTTACAAAAGAGATTTTATCACGGGAATGGGGCGTTTTCTGCCATCTTGCGGCACCGAGCTTTGATTTTGTCCCAAAAGAGATTTTATCACGGGAATGGGGCGTTTTCTGCCATCTTGCGGCACCGAGCTTTGATTTTGTTCCAAAAGAGATTTTATCACGGGAATGGGGCGTTTTCTGCCATCTTGCGGCACCGAGCTTTGATTTTGTCCCAAAAGAGATTTTATCACGGGAATGGGGCGTTTTCTGCCATCTTGCGGCACCGAGCTTTGATTTTGTTCCAAAAGAGATTTTATCACGGGAATGGGGCGTTTTCTGCCATCTTGCGGCACCGAGCTTTGATTTTGTTCCAAAAGAGATTTTATCACAGGAATGGGGCGTTTTCTGCCATCTTGCGGCACCGAGCTTTGATTTTGTCCCAAAAGAGATTTTATCACGGGAATGGGGCGTTTTCTGCCATCTTGCGGCACCGAGCTTTAATTTTGTCCCAAAAGAGATTTTATCACGGGAATGGGGCGTTTTCTGCCATCTTGCGGCACCGAGCTTTGATTTTGTTCCAAAAGAGATTTTATCACGGGAATGGGGCGTTTTCTGCCATCTTGCGGCACCGAACTTTGATTTTGTCCCAAAAGAGATTTTATCACGGGAATGGGGCGTTTTCTGCCATCTTGCGGCACCGAGCTTTGATTTTGTTCCAAAAGAGATTTTATCACGGGAATGGGGCGTTTTCTGCCATCTTGCGGCACCGAGCTTTGATTTTGTCCCAAAAGAGATTTTATCACGGGAATGGGGCGTTTTCTGCCATCTTGCGGCACCGAGCTTTGATTTTGTCCCAAAAGAGATTTTATCACGGGAATAGGGTGTTTTCTGCCATCTTGCGGCACCGAGCTTTGATTTTGTCCCAAAAGAGATTTTATCACGGGAATGGGGCGTTTTCTGCCATCTTGCGGCACCGAGCTTTGATTTTGTTCCAAAAGAGATTTTATCACGGGAATGGGGCGTTTTCTGCCATCTTGCGGCACCAAGCTTTGATTTTGTTCCAAAAGAGATTTTATCACGGGAATGGGGCGTTTTCTGCCATCTTGCGGCACCGAGCTTTGATTTTGCCCCAAAAGAGATTTTATCACGGGAATGGGGCGTTTTCTGCCATCTTGCGGCACCGAGCTTTAATTTTGTCCCAAAAGAGATTTTATCACGGGAATGGGGCGTTTTCTGCCATCTTGCGGCACCGAGCTTTGATTTTGTTCCAAAAGAGATTTTATCACGGGAACGGGGCGTTTTCTGCCATCTTGCGGCACCGAGCTTTGATTTTGTTCCAAAAGAGATTTTATCACGGGAATGGGGCGTTTTCTGCCATCTTGCGGCACCGAGCTTTGATTTTGTCCCAAAAGAGATTTTATCACGGGAATGGGGCGTTTTCTGCCATCTTGCGGCACCGAGCTTTGATTTTGTTCCAAAAGAGATTTTATCACGGGAATGGGGCGTTTTCTGCCATCTTGCGGTACCGAGCTTTGATTTTGTTCCAAAAGAGATTTTATCACGGGAATGGGGCGTTTTCTGCCATCTTGCGGCACCGAGCTTTGATTTTGTTCCAAAAGAGATTTTATCACGGGAACGGGGCGTTTTCTGCCATCTTGCGGCACCGAGCTTTGATTTTGTCCCAAAAGAGATTTTATCACGGGAATGGTGCGTTTTCTGCCATCTTGCGGCACCGAGCTTTGATTTTGTTCCAAAAGAGATTTTATCACGGGAATGGGGCGTTTTCTGCCATCTTGCGGCACCGAGCTTTGATTTTGTTCCAAAAGAGATTTTATCACGGGAATGGGGCGTTTTCTGCCATCTTGCGGCACCGAGCTTTGATTTTGTTCCAAAAGAGATTTTATCACGGGAATGGGGCGTCTTCTGCCATCTTGCGGCACCGAGCTTTGATTTTGTTCCAAAAGAGATTTTATCACGGGAATGGGGCGTTTTCTGCCATCTTGCGGCACCGAGCTTTGATTTTGTCCCAAAAGAGGACCAAGTTGCAATAAATTGGAAATTCTAAATAGCCAATCGACTTATAACCTTACCAGTTGCAGAGGAAGCAATGCTGCACGCTAGCGCCTTCGTCGCTGAAATGTCACGTAGCCTATACAAGATCAATGGCTAATATGAACATTTAATTTTGATGCTTGATTTAAACAAGTTACTTCGTTTGGTTTTCCGTGAAATTATTTCAAAAAAACTTTTCCCACAAAATAAGTCTTTCAAAGAAAACTAAAGAGCTTCATTAACGCAAAAATGAGCAGAAATGAAGTCAAAGAATCTTCCAAGCGTAAAACTACCACAAGTCACTATCAATAGATACATGAAACTCAAAAGGAAAAAAGCGATGTGGCCAGAATATATTAGTTATTTATTCATTATTATTATTATTATTATAAATATTTTTAGGGCAGGGCACTTCGTATCGAACGATTTGTCGTAAAAACTTCGAAAAGTGCTCATTCTATTGGAAATTGAAAGGGCTAGTGTTCTTTTTAATAGTCAAAAGTGATTGGAAGGAGGTGAACCCCCCCCCCAGCTTATTATTTTCCCAAACACATACAATCATAATTTTGAGATAGTGATTTTATTCAGCGTTGTTAAAAAGTCTGGAAATTTTCTTTGAGGATGATAAACCCCAGAACCCTTAGAGCAAGGGGTTGTAAGTTATGCCCTGGGGGCATATAAAGTTCTTATTGAAAGGGTGGTCTTATAAACTTCGGAGCAGGCTGATTAGATTGTTAATCAGAAGCTCTTGTGACCTTTTTCAGATTCAGAGTGATCGGAGGGCGTATATCCCCTCTCCCATATACCTCGTATTTTGCGGAAAAGAATATGATAGAAATTTTTAGATGGTCATTTGTTGTCATAGAAAATTTGGAAAAGGCTCATTCAATTGGAAATTGAAAGAACTACTGCTCTTTTCAATAGTTAAAAGTGATTGGAGGGCAACAAGCCCCCCCCCCCCTCACGGCCATCAATTCCCAAAACACATCTAATCAAAATCTTGAAATAGCTATTTTGTTCAGCGTAGATGAAAGGTCTAGAAACTATGTCTTTGAGGTTGACACCCATCCCAAAGCCCTCAGCACAAGGGTTGTGGCAGCAGAGACAGCGTAATGACTTTGATGAGAGCCCTATCCCTTCGAATCCCAATCCCAACACTTTTTTTATATTTCTTCAAGACGCAGGTGCATGTTACGTCATAGGGAATGTTTTCTAAACGAAGCAAGGGTTAATTACTTAATAGTTTCTTTGATCCTTTAAAATAATTTTGGGGGCCCCCGCTAAATTTATTTGCTTGCTACGTAATAAGCTTTGGGTTTTACCTAATAGAGAGTGTTTTTCTTAAAAACCCGCAAGGGCCAGAAAAAACCTCCAGGTGCCCCCTCAAGTAAGGGCATGGTCCCAAATCTTCATCACCCAATATTTTCGTGCTTCACCCACATAGAGCCTTTGTTCTCAATGTTGGTAACATAGACAATGAAATTCTCCGCCATTTATACATCTATTGATTTTCATGAAACCAAGGTTTGTTAGTGAACATAAGGTATTCCGTTATTTCTGAGAAAACAGAAGCGTCACGTGATCTGCTATATTTCTAACGGGCGCCGAGTAATTCCCTTGTCCCCGAGGCGTATAAAAACGGGTGTTGAACGAAGTTCCCCATCAGTCTTGAATTATATTTTGAAAGTGACACAACTCAACCGTAAAAAAATGGATATGTCTCAAAGATACCATCAGGTAATATACTTTCTATATACACCCCCCTCCCACAGAGAAAAAATAAGGTGTGCATACCCAAATTTAACCTACTATAAATTACCATATTGGATAAACACCTGAAAATGCCATCCTCTCCCCCTTAAAAAAGTTTGTCGCCGATAAATTTGTCTTTTTTTATTACGAAATTTACGTCCTCTATTATTCCGCATTCAAGCATATTCGAGCAGGTTTGTAAAAAAGAAATAAACATATATTTGTGCTTAAAATTTTAATGATACCTTCCATCATGTAAAGGCTTAGTTTCTACCGAGCATCTGGTCTTGCAATAATTGCGAATAAGGGGTGCATTCTTGGCAGCTGATAAATTCAAATGCTCTCGCATTATGTGCATTTCGTAAATTAGAAATATTTCCATGATCAAATTGGGGAGTTATGATGAAAGCTATTATTTCTACTTAATCAAGAAAAAAGGGGCACTTATATTTCTTTATTATTGCTTATTATAGAGAGAATAAAAGCAACATTTAATCTCGGGATAAAAATACTTATGGTCGGAAACACTTATTAATTCAAAGTTTTCTATCAAAATATTCCATTTTTTCACGTATTCATTCCATAACTCATCTTCACTTAGATTATTTGATTTTATTCTTGGTTAGTTGAATTCAATAGCTTTCTTTTAAAAAGTACTTTTATCCTCGTGGGCCGTGACATGTTTGGTTTCTAGCATCGATATAGAAGGGGTGGGATATATTTACGGTCTGTGGCATTTGCTACTAAAAATTTTTCTGTTAAACACCCCATTTTTTGCTTACCCCCCTTAGGAATGGGGTTCTTTCTGAAGGCTAAATGCCTTACTTCTTAAATTTTGTATATTTCCATGTATTTTAACCACATATGTCCTTTTTTTAAAATATATTTTCCACAAATGATCAAATAAAATATATTTTCGTTTAATAAAAAATATAATTCAATTTATTTGTAAGGAATATTCGGACCAATGCCCTCCTCAGGCAAAGAAGGCAAGCACTATGAAAAATGGTGAGAATGCTACCCTCTCAAGACCGTCGGGCCCTTCGAAACCAATGGTCCCTTAAAAGGTGAAACTGCCGGCTGTTCCGCGGCCTCCCAAAAAAGCAGGGATAATGCGACTACCTCCTCCCTAGACGGATATGATGCCTATGACAGTCAAGCTATGGGTCCTGGGAGAGCTGTGCCGCCTGTGCAATGCATATATGGACCTCCCTAGCCCCACTCGTTTGGGCCTCCCTAGCCCCACGGTAAACTTGAAAGTCCAATAGTAAGTAAAATGATTAATATTCTTTCATCAAGCTTATTTATTAGGGCGTTAAAAAAACTTGCCTTTTTTATATCTATTGTATATTGTTTTTAGTTTACTATAAGGACCCTTTCGATAGTTTTGAGGGTGATTGAAGATCCCTGGGGCCCTCAAAGAGAAAAATCACTAAAATTAAGACACTTTTCGGGTTAACAAAGAGGGAATAACTTGGATCTTCCTGCTTCAAAAAATAATGCATTCTAGTGGTGAAAACTTAGCCTTTTACTGTTTTCTTTAAGAAGGGGGATCTTAGAAAACACTGGCCCATGGATTAACAATCTTGTTTTTCAGCATAATAACATGCTCTTTTTACAGCTTAAAATCGTAATCGCTTCGAGAGAGTAAGAATTTTTGTTCTTCATTCAGGCCGCCAATAATGATTTTAAACTCCTAATTGACAATCTTCTCACTGACCTCTTTAAAGCCTCGTCAATGGACACAACCTCCCCCTCCGTAAGTTTTTAAGACTCTTTAGAACTTTATAATAGCTGAAACGTGAAAGGTACAATTTACTCACATGTATGTGGTAGTTTCCGATCATGGACTTGTAGCTCGTAGTGTGAAGTCTATAAATCCAATGGGTCACTTTGGGGATCCATTTATGGAATAATTTCTGAGCATTAAGTCCTTAATTGGAAGTATAGTCTCAATACATCCAAAGGATAATATTGAGGGATCCATGTATGATACAACTTCTTGTCATTTAACCATTAGATAGTACTGAGGTCCTTCTAGCTCTATGTGCACGTTCTTAAGCATGAACAATTGTCTCCCTCAAAAATTTACAGACCAATATTGTATTCTCTTTCAGCCTAATATAATTTTTTTTTTCACAGGATGAAATCAAATTATTTTGACGGGGCTAATAAGCTCTCATTATTGTATAGTTTTACAAACCGGCATAACCAGGTTAATTGGCGACCTATATTGAGAAAACATTGTGGACGCCACTCCAATTCCATGACAGTCTATGTACGGGCCTGTGGAAAGTAAACATGAGAGGCCTATAGTATGGGAGTGAACCCAGTTAACGTGGCTCTCCTATGTTTGATTTAGATGTGTTTGTGCGGGATCTCGGCCTCAACAAGGACTATGAATAGGTTGACCAGCTACCAACAAGCGAGGTTGGGAGAGTGCCTGAACCGCAAAGTGATAGTGATAAGCGGGAAGTAGGACAAAATGGAAGCGGTTCATCCTGTTTTAAATAAATTTTATCTAGCTAATACCGCTTTGTGCAATATTTATGTTTTAGAGCTCAGTTTGGGGACCTAGTTAATACTCTCATAAGTGGTAGTATCAATACAGATCTTGTAGACACAGCACTCTCTTATGTCAGCAAGATTTGGGCCCTTCTTGAAAAACAGAATCGATAGGGGACAGGGATATCATTATCACATTCATCGCTAAAAAAATTTTTAATGAAAAGTTGGGTGACGTCTACTTGTATTACCTGCAAACAGAGATGGAAATACTTCACCCCGACTTACATACTTTCGAGGGCTTTTGTAGAATGGGGTGGGTAATATTTAAAATCGGGTAGAGAGTCATAATGTAAATTGGAGCGGGTCAGTAGTATTATTTATAGGAAATCTAGATGTTAGTGTAACAAAATTAAGAAAACAATTTACTTTAATCGAAGGGAGGGGAAGGGGGTGTAAAATATAATGCTAATTTTAGAGCTTGTAAAACTGTACAACGTTTATGTTTGGATACAAGCTTCAGGACTTCAATTATGTACTCCTTGGCACAGGGCCTAGGCCCAAGGCAATAGATGCCATTAAGACGCATTTAGATAATTTGGCAGTTCATTGGGGTGAGGAGGGGGCATAGTGTCCTAAGTTGAATTCAACTGATTAAAGGGGCAATATCCTAAAACACTTAAGAGGATAGGTATTTTTGAGAGGGCTAACGAGCATTTAAGGTTGTGGTTTCAGTGGTTCAATATGATACAGAATATGAAGAGGGAGAACTTCATAATAAAAAAAAAGGGTAATAGATTCAGTAGGGGCTCCGTCTATTGAGTCGGTGAAACTCTAGGTATGGCTTCACTACGAGTCTCCCAGTGAACCTGATACAGTTGGACATTTCTTTCCTATCCCCCATATTGGTTGGGTTTTAAGTCAAGGGAAGAAGCAAAGTCCACGTCATTATTGTCCAATACGCCTATCAGCTTCCAAACTGAGCAAAAATTAGAACCTCCCTCGAGGCACAGTAAGCGTCATGGGTACAAGTTTGTGGAGACGATTTCGGGTGAAAATGTCATCTTGCTATTCAAAAATTTCAAGAATTTGCTCCTACAGAGCGACATGGTGGCATTAAATATGGAAGCCAAACTCATGGATGTGGTCGATCCGTCAAGCCCGAATCGTTTTAATGAAAATGAAGCCATTACGGTCTCTTATGCCCATGCGTGAAGAGATTCGAGCAATACCATGCATTTGATAAAAGTATTTGAGGCTTTGAGTGGGGAAGATTGTGTGGCATAGGTATGGTTGCACTTATTAAAACAGCCAATAAGTCAATTTTAAGGCTACGCAGTGCAAGTTATCCAATGACTCTATTCCCATAGGCCAAGTTGGGAATAAAAATAAAGATATGTGTTGGGTTTGTAGGGAAAATTTGTTGTAAGAGAAAAACTAATAACAATTTTCTTTCCATATTTAGTTGTAACACGTTTCATTGCTTTAATCATATATTCCATGCCAATGTCTAAATATTCCTTCTTTATTGTTCGATCATATTTAATGTATATCTGCATTTCGTTTACAAGTTTCTCCTGTTATTAGTAAATAATTTTATTAAACAAATTTCCAAATCGAAAATAATTTACATATCATCATCCCTTTAGTATATAACTCTAAAGAAGTCTCCTTTGGTGCTACCAGTTAAGGTGCTTGACCCAGAACCTTCAGGTTCCAGGTTCAAGGATAGTAGGGGGCAAACATTTTGGTGGTTCCGTATGTAAAATGAAATACAAAAAGATTGTAAAAACTCTCCTTGCAGGCCAGCATGGTCGAGTTGGTAAAGCGATTGACTTATCATCAGTTGCGATCCAATATTCGATTCTCAATGTTACCGCGTGTGGCAGTTGATAATACTCTCACTGTTACCTCGTGTAGCAGTAGATGATGTAAATACGATCCAACGAATGCTCTCATTGTTGCCTCTTGTAGCAGTTGATGATTTAAATAAAATCCGGTCAATACTGTCACTGTTAAAATGTGTATCAATTGATGATGTAAACACAATCGAACCAATTCTCTCCTGGTTACCTCGTATAGCAGTTGATAATGAAAATAACATAATAAGTTGATGATGTATGTATACATCATCAACTGCTATACGAGGTAATAGTGAGAGCGTTGGTAAAATCGTGTTTACATCATCAACGATTACACGTTTTAACAGTGAGAGTATTGACCAGGTCGCATTTACATCATCAACTGCTAAACGAGGTAACAGTGAGAGTATTTGTTAAATCAGGTTTGAATTATCAACTGTTACATGTTTTAACATTAAGAGTATTAACCAGATCGCATTTAAATTATCAACTACTGCACGAGGTAACAGTGAGTGCATTGATCAGATCGTATTTATATCATCAACTGCTATACGTTCTAACAGTGAGAGTATTGACAAGATGGTATGTACATAATCAATTGCTACACTTTTTAACATTGAGTGTATTGACCAGGTAGTATCTACATCACCAACTGCTACACGTTTTAACAGTGAGAGTATTGAACAGATTGTATTTGCATCATCAGCTGCTACACGAGGTAACAGTGAGAGTATTAGTTATATCAGGTTTAAATCATCAATTGTAACACGTTTTAACAGTGAGAGCATTGACCAGATCGTATTTACATCATTAACTGCTAAACAAGGTAATAGTGAGAGTATTGGTTGGATCGTGTTTAAATCATCAATTGTTACACGTTTTAACATTGAGAGTATTGACCAGATCGCACTTACATCATCAACTTCTACACCTTTTATCAGTGAGTGTATTGACCAGATAGTATCTACATCATCAATTGCTACACATTTTAACAATGAGAGCATTGAACAGATCGTATTCGCATCATCAGCTGCTACACGAGGTAACAGTGAGAGTATTGGCAAGAGCACATTAACATCATCAACACCTACACGGTTTAACAGTGACAGTATTGACTAGATCGTATTTACATAGTCAACTGCTACATGAGGTAACAGTGAAAGTTAAACTGTTGGATCACAACCGATGGTCAGTCAATCGCTTACTAAATAGACCATACTGGCCTGTAAGGACAGTTTTTACAATCTTTTTGTGTTTCATTTGACATACGCAACCACTAAAAAGTTTGCTGGCTAAAATATAGTGACCAATTGCACCAACGGAGACATGTTTAGACTTGCGTAATAATGGGATGATAATATGTAAATTATTTTTGATTTGGAAATTTGTTTAATAAATTTATTTACTAATAAATGGAGAAACTTTTAAGCAAAATGAAAATGGAAAAAAAATGTTGTCGAACTATTAGGAAATACAGATTTATTCATTGGAACTGAATACACGATTAAAGAAATGAAACGTTTTTTAGATAAACATAGAAAGAAAACCGTTATCATTATTGATTTTAAAGGTGAAATGGCTGATCTACATGCACCTAAGAGTTTTGATTCTAAAACAGCTGAACGTGAAAAGAAATTAAAAAAATTAGATAAGGTATGATTTTAAAGGTTATAGAAAGAAAAATAAAAAAAAAATTATTTATACATTAATAATAAACTATCCACTAAATATTAAATCATATTAAATTATTACATTTTATCATTAGTGTACGAAAAAATGAATATAAAATAAGTCTTATTTCACAAGTTTATCAAATCTTATTTCACAAGACCTGTTTTGATTTTAAGGCTCAGGATGGGAAATTGTAAAAAGGTTGGAAACGTTCATATAAAATGGTTTGAATTTCATTAAAAATTCGGTTAATTGATGGGATGATCTAGGTGGGGCCTAGAACCCGTACTCACATTGTGAAAAAGTGTAAAGATGAGACCAAATTTGATTTCTAAGGACTTATTTTCATATTGAATGTAGGGATGGAAAATGTTGTTCAAAATGTGCAATATTTGATGTTAAAATGATGTAAAATGGACTAAAATTGATGTAAATTAATGGGCTGATCTAGGTTAGGCACAATTTGCAATTACTATACTACTTTTGGACTATTGGTAACAAATTGGCTATCTCACAGATTCAAGTGAATACTTTTCGGGAAAAGAGGATTTCAAGGAATGAGAGAGGCTAGTTGCTCTCCATCATGTTTGTCACTCTTAAAAGGGAACTAGAACTATAGATTTCCAATCAATGAGCCTCTTTTAAAGTTCGAACGACTACCCCTTCCATATAAACCCTAAGTACCCCTGGGGTATAGTTTATAACCATTACCCAGTGACTGTGGGGGACTCTGTAAACTCCCGAGGTTTTATTATATGATATTTGGACTATTTTTTAATACATGGCTATCTCAAAATCTCTATCAGATGCTTTTGGAGAAAATACGATTTGGTTGGGGGCTGTATGGCCTCCGACCACTTTGAATCTTAAAAACGGCTTAAAGGGGATTTTGTACGACAAGCCTTTCCATAAAACCTAATTTGTCCTCAGGGTATAACTTACAAGTAGTGACTGCATGTTGACTTTGATGAGAGCTCTATCCCTTTGAATCCCAATCCCAACACTTTTTCTAAACTTCTTCAAGATACAGGTGCTTGTTCAGTAATATGAGAACATTTGAGCCCATTTGTCAAGCGGGAATGTCCTGTTTGTAAAAAGAAATGATCCTGGTCCAATATTTACAGGTGAGGGTGACGCAATCTCGCATGACTTACTAGATTGGCTTCAGCATCGAAAGATGTTTCTGTGTGTTACCATTAAGGATCTAATTCCGTAATAATGGATGCTTTTAGTCTATTGGATATTGAAGTTGCTAACAATGGGGAAATGAAACCTACAGTATCTAATCCTGCAGCTAAAAAGTACAAGAGGTTGCCAAAGAACCCCAGAATGGGACGATATGTTTGCACGATATTTCTTATCATTAAACGGATTCAAGTCGGAAGAACGGTCATGCTTTTCGGCAAAAGTAAATATAATGTATATGCAAAGATTACAAGACGGATTGAAATATATATTCAAGACAAAGATCTGAATTGATCTATAAAAAAGAATTAAGTTTGTTACTAGCGAGAAAGTATCATTGTTGGCCTGTAATTGGTAGTGAGTGTCAGGATTATACGGAATCTAGTAGCTTCGAAAAAATGTTTGATTCTAGATGATGATTTTCTAGAGTTATCTATTCAAGGAAAAATATTTTCTCAAGGGCTTGTCAACGATACACTGAAAAATCAGTCTCTGTCTTTGGATTATTTTATGAGACTCTTGCTTTGTGGTCCCGATGCATTTACTCAATTTTTGACATATTAATCGAAACAAAACAAAATGATATTTTGGTTTTGCTTCTAACCACTACCTTGACAACTATTTTCAAGGCAACAAAAAAAGTCGAAAATATTGTCTAAATAAGTTTTTTGATGTCACTCGATTACTTCTCCTCCTAGAAGACACTTATTTTATTGATCTTGAATCATTTCTTATTAGAAGTAAGACAGTCAACATCGAAAAAATGTTTTACACATTTCCGTTATGTTTGTATTCATGGAGCAGCTGGTCATCTTGTGAGAATCGTACTATTGTCGATGACTATGATGAAAAGTTTAGATTATGCAGTCCATGAAAATTGCATAGGGGATACGCAACGCAATTTAAAGACTTTTATTCCTGTCTTGAAGATGTTTGTGACTCTCGCATTAGAGGTTTCCTATGCTCCATTTGTGACTACGATAAATATGATCAATCGGAAAATACTTACCCTGGTATGATTACAAAAAACCCTAAACGTGATTCCAGCTAATTTTTAAGAGACTGGTATCGTCACGGTTTTAAATTGTTTTAGGAAGAAGAACTGGTCTATGCTTCAATTGCTGGAATAATTATAGAGTCTGGTTTTTACTTCATCGCTGTGAAGATACCGGCTACTATGACTATAAGCCTACTGACTTTTATTTAGTTGTTACAGAAAGTAATTTATCATATGAGAATTTTATGTATACATTGCTTCAAATGAGCAAATTGAAACACGTGAATTTTATAATATGAATGGAAAAATTATCATAGACTTTACGATGAGAAATAATAAAAATGAAGTTGCTCTATATTATAGAAAGTGTGACCCTGACTTTGAAAGCCAAGATGAACACAAATTGAATCTTGACGAGCTTCCACCACCTATTAATATTATCGATGGTTACCTATATGGGGAAGAAGAAATCTAAAGGACACGGAGTTTTGTAAATACAACTTTTATTAATAAACAAATGTACAAACAATTTAAAAGCATTTCACTTTTAGGGCACTGGAATTTATATTATACAGGTATGAAAGAGTAATTTCAACTAGAAAGACATTCAATCAAAAATTGTCGCCATAAATTATAAGAAATTCACTGTAAGTATATCCACGATATCGAAAAATGAAATATAATATTTCAAGAAAACCACAGCTTTTGGTTGATAAATCTTATACTCATTCCAAATTTTCCATATTAGCTTTTCCACTTTGCTCAAGCAAGTTTATAATTTCAGGCGGTTAGAAAGCCTACGGTAGGCCAAGAGGATAAAAAAATCAATATTCTTCGGTATTTGAAAGATGCATAGCCAACCATTAAAATAATAAGGGTCTTGTTAACACTTTGGATAAGGTCAAAGAAATTCTACGGTATGCAATAGGATTGTACTTGGACATGTAAGTATCCACATTTAATACATGTATAATTTGATTTGTGTTCATTGTCCCAAGTCTAATAAAACACTGCCATCAGGGGTAATTTCCCAATAGATTTGAAACTGATTAGTGAGATTGATGCTAAAATCTCCTCCGATGGGTCGGCAAAGGACACTCTAAACTTACTTTGCCCGTTTGGACAATAGTCTTGAGTATTGGACAAATCTAATACAATTATATCATGAGTTTTTGCAGACATGTCTTCGGTTATACCATTTTCAAATAAATATGAATCTCGATCTAGGGATTGCATTTTCAATTTATAAATGGTCCTGTAGGAGTCATTAAAGGACAAATTGGAGTCGAATTCCAATTACTTTACAACCAAGAGATAGAAGTCCAAACGCTTCAAATTTTTGTGGAGAAGTTTATCCCTGATCCAACGGAACTGACACTTTATACAAAAGCAAAAACAATTTTTGAAGGAATTTCACCTTTGATAAATGATGAATTGGTGTAGCTGAGTGAACTTGTCGCAATATGTCGCTGAATCGTGATTGTATGAGGGAAGAGCAGTTTGATAATATTTCCCCTGAATCTTATTTGCTTGATTGCTAAAGCAAAAGAACTCTTAGCTTGTTGTTCTTGTACATGAAGTATTGCCAAGGTGAAAGAGACTGTTGCTTTAGCTGTAGTACCAAGTACTTTTCACAAAATAAAGTTTGACGGCGCAAGCTGTAGCTTTATATCAATCCTAATATTGGGAGGCAACCATTGAGGTATATTATACATCTCATAATTTTTTTCCCTGCCAAATGTAAATCTTTAGTTGTCGCATCTGAATCTGTATGTTTGTATGTTTCTCTCTCTTTCTCTCTCTCTCTCTCTCTCTCTCTCTCTCTCTCTCTCTCTCTCTCTCTCTCTCTCTCTCTCTCTCTCTCTCTCTCTCTCTCTCTCTCTCTCTCTCCTCTCTCTCTTCTCTCCTCTCTCTCTCTCTCTCTCTCTCTCTCCTCTCTCTCTGGGCATGTGTGTCTGAGTGGCTGTTTGCTTCACTCTCTCTTTCTGCGCCAGTGTGTCTGAGCGAGATTTTGATTGTTTCTGTGTCTTTTGTGTGTGTGTGTGTGTGTGTGTATGTGTGTGTGTGTCTGTGTGTATGTATGTGTGAGTGTATCTGAGTGTGTGTGTGCGTGTGTGTGTGTGTGTGTTTGTGTCTCTGTTTGTATATGTGTTTATGTTGAGTGCGTGCATTTATGTGTTAGTGTGTATGTGTGTGTGTGTGGTGTGTGTGTGTCTGTGTTTCGTGTTTGTGTGTGTGTGTGTGGGTTTATGTCTTTCTCTCTCTATGTGCTTCTGTGTCTTGCCGTCTGTTTGCCTGTTTGTGCGAATTTTTGAAAAAATCTGTCTCATCTCTCTCAGAATTCGGTAAGAGTCCTTGTTAACCTATCTCAGAATATAATACACCCATATTGTGCCTTTAGTACCTCTTACATCTCCGACTTTTGAATAAACATACTAAACGTTCGACATGCTACCGTACCCTAAAATAATGGAAACAGGACAAAGTAAAGCATAGAATATTTTTATTGAAATAATGGCATGCACAATATCATCATAAACAAGAGCTAAGAGCTTATATGGCACTTGTGACGAGGCATGAAGAGCTAAGAGCCAAGAGATTATATGGTATGAGCTCTAACAAAATTCTATGAATCAATGGATTGATTTAAAAGGAAAATAAGAGGCTTAATGCCGGTCAGGATTTAAAATAAGAGCTCTGAGTCACGATGTCCTTCCAAATGTCAAAATTCATTAAGATCCGTTCACCCGCTCGTATGTTATAAATACCTAATTTTTTCTAATTTTTCCTCTCCCTTTAGCCCCCCAGATGGTCGAACCTGGGAAAACAACTTTATCAAGTCAATTTGTGCAACTCCCTGACACGCCTACAAATTTTCATCGTCCTAACACGTCCAGAAGCACCAAACTCGTCAAATCACTGAACCCAACTCCCCCAAAGAGAGCGAATCCAGTACGGTTCCGTCAATCACGTATCAAGGACATTTGCTTATTCTATAGGCGGCTTGGTGCTGCAGTGAGTTATTAGTAGTAGTAGTAGTAGTATCCACCAAGCTTCATCCCGATTCCTCGACTCAAAGTTTTTCCAAGGTTTCCCCCTCCAGCTCCCCCCAATGTCAAAAGATCTGGTCGGCATTTGAAATATGAGCTATGAGACATGAATTCCTTCTAAATATCAAATTTCCTTAAGATCCGATCACCTATTCGTAAGATAAAAATACCCCAATTTTCACGTTTTCCAAGAATTTCGGTTTCCCCCTCCAATCCCCCCCAATGTCACAGGATCTGGTCGGAATTTAAAATTAGAGCTTTAAAGCACAAGATCCTTCTAAATATCAAATTTCATTAATATCTGGTCACCCTTTCGTAAGTTACAAATACCTCAATTTTCAAAATTACCCCCCCCCCCAACTCCACCAACGAGAGCAGATACGGTCCGGTTATGTCAGTCACGTATCTTAGACAGGTTATTATTCTTCCCATCCAGTTTCATCCTGATCTCACCGCTTTAAGTATTTTCAAAGATTTCCGGTAGCCCCAACTGCCCCCCCCCCAATTAGGGTGGATCTGGTTGAGATTTAAAATATGAGATCTGAGTTACGAGGTTCTTATAAATATGAAATTTCATTAAGATCCGATAACTCCTTCATAAGTTGAAAATACGTCATTTTTTCTAATTTTTCAGAATTAACCCCCCCCCCTCCAATAGAGCGGATTCGTTCCAATTATGTTAATCACGTATCTAAGACTTCTGCTTATTTTTCCCACCAAGTTTCATCCCGATCCCTCTAATCTAAGCGTTTTCCATCATTTTAGGTTCCCCCACCCAAAACTTCCCCTGATGTCACCAGATCCGGTCGTGACTTAAAATAAGAGCTTCGACACACGATATCCTTCTAAATATCGAATTTCATTGAGATCCGATCACCCGTTCGTAAGTTAAAAATACCTAATTTTTTCTAATTTTTCAGAATTAACTCCCCCCCCAACTACCCCAATGAGAGCGGATCCGTTCCGGTTGTGTCAATCATGTATCTAGGACTTGTGCTTATTTTCCCCACCAAGTTTCATCCCGATCCCTCCACTTTAAGTGTTTTCCGAGTTTTAGGTTTCCCCCTCTCGCCCCCCCCCCCCTCAATGTCACCAGATCCGGTGGGGATTTAAACTAAAAGCTCTGAGACACGATATCCTTCTAAATATCAAATTTCATTGAGATCTGATCACCCGTTCGTAAGTTAAAAATACCTAATTTTTTTCTAA
Source organism: Artemia franciscana (assembly GCF_032884065.1). Lineage (NCBI taxonomy): Eukaryota > Metazoa > Arthropoda > Branchiopoda > Anostraca > Artemiidae > Artemia > Artemia franciscana. The sequence continues at coordinate 39,559,003 of NC_088869.1, read as the reverse complement.
TTTTTCAGAATTAATCCCCCCCCCAACTACCCCAAAGAGAGAGGATCCGTTCCGGTTATGTCAATCATGTATCTAGGACTTTTGCTTATTTTTCCCACCAAGTTTCATCCTGATCCCTCCACTCTAAGAGTTTTCCAAGTTTTAAGTTTCCCCCTCCCAACTTCCCCCCAATGTCACCAGATCTGGTCGGGATTTAAAATAAGAGCTCTGAGACACGATATCCTTCTAAATATCGAATTTCATTGAGATCCGACCACCCGTTCGTAATTTAAAAATACCTCATTTTTTTCAGAATTACCCCCCCCCCCCCCTCCAACTACCCCCAAAGAGAGCGGATCCGTTCCGGTTAAGTCAATCATGTATCTAGGGACTTGTGCTTATTTTCTCCCACCAGGATTCATCCCGATCCCTCCACTCTAAGTGTTTTCCAAGATTTTAGGTTTCCTCCCCCTCCCAACCCCCCCCCCAAAAAAAAAAATCACCAGATCCGGTCGGGATTTAAAATAAAAGCCCTGAGACACGATATCCTTACAAATATCAAATTTCATTAAGATCTGATCAACCGTTCGTAAGTTAAAAATACTTCAATTTTTCTATTTTTTTCCGAATTAACGGCCCCCCCCCTCTATATGGTCAAATGGGGAAAACGATTTCTAATTAATCTGGTCCGGTCCCTGATACGCCTGCCAAACTTCATCGTCCTAGCTTACCTGGAAGTGCCTAAAGTAGCAAAACCGGGACCGACAGACCGACAGAATTTGCGATTGCTATATTTCACTTGGTTAATACCAAGTGCCATAAAAACGAGTACTTTGAATCGATTCCGTAAAATACTTCCTTATGTTTTCTCTTGACATGACACTTATTTTATTTTGAGGTCATATACACGTTTTAACATTGTTTCAGCTAGAATCTCATCAACCATTTCATCATTAGTATTAGTGGGCTCATTGACAGTATCTGTTGTTAAACTGTCGGCGGTACTAGTAACGTTTGCAGGTGTTTTGTTTTTCATCAATTCATTATTATACCCAGTTGTTATATTGTCCGCCGATATCCTTTTTATTTTACTTGTGATTTCAGTGTTAATTACCGCATTATTTTTACATCGTTTTGCATGGTTGGCATGCAAACAAGATATGCATTATGACATTAGTGGAGCAGTAAGTCTTTCTTTTCCCCTTTGGTTTCAATTAAATGCTAATACCAAAACGGTGGTGACAGGATCTATCAACAGATGAAGTTTTACCGGAACTAAAGTTAATAAGTTGACCTTTTTCATCAACTAATAGTTTGATGCTTGCGTTCTCTTTGAGTTCTATTATCTGTGGAAATGTTACTCTTGCATATCCACCATCAGTAATAGTGAATTATTTTGGTAGTCCAAAGGAATCTAATCACTCACTGCCATGACAACGCAGGCATATATTTTCAATAGTGTTACCACTAGTACTTGCTTCATAGTTCAAACATTTTTCTTTATCAATACTCAACGCTACGATAACCTTATCACGTGCACACACTTGCTTGAAATATTTCAGTTTCACTTTTTAATGTATAGTTTAAGTCTTTATCCTTCTAATGTACAAAAAATACTGATTTAAAACATACAATAAACTAGGTAATGTCGATGACCAGCTGTAGAGTACTACGGGGACAGCCGCCTCCAAAAATTCAAGAAATTCATGTTCACCAAAGGTTACATGTCAATCTAAGATACGAGAAAAAAGTTTCACCGAAAAATTCAAAGTTCCAAATAATTCTAAGTAAAAAAACAGGGGAGCAAAAAGTTAGGGGTGGGGTATTAGGGGCCGCTTGGAAGTGGGACATGGATGACCATAAGTTCTCTAAAAAAAATTCATGGCGATTGATTCATTGGAGAACATAAATTCTCCGATTTACTTTACCTAAGCGCGTGTCATAAGAAAAATAGGGTAGCAGATTTGTCACCTTTTGATTTATTAAGTTTTGGTTTGTATATAAAATGCGTCTCGTTTACTTTACCTCAGCAAGTGTCATAAGACCAGTCTTATTCAACCCATATGAAAATTTGTTCATAGAATTGTCATGGGATTACTGAGCATTATGTGCTCATCTAAGCTTGCAAATTACGTATATCATGTAGTGTGCTAATGGGGAAGGCCCATGATTGAATCTAGTTTCTAGGTAAACCGGCTAAGCAAATTGTGTTCTAATGCGGTTATGCAAATGATGTTGTTTTTGCAGTGCCTTAACTCCATGCTACTCCTAACCTAAGCTAACCCAACCTTACCAAATCTAACCTATCCTGTCATCATCAAATCTTTAAATCGAAAAAATTGTCCAGCAACGCTGACCAAATCCAAGGAGAAAAAAAGATATTCGGACATTCAACTGCAAATGTCGACATTCACGAATTTCGAATATTCACGCAACATATGTATATTAGAATGACAATCTACGGTCATATTTTTTTGGTAAGTATAAATTATGTTCTGGCTTTTAATAGGCATGAGGGCTGTCAGCCTTACATGTTACGTTTTGCTCTTTTTGAGTTTGACACGGTTATTTATTGTAATTGCTGTTCTTGTTGGATTTTATTTATTGATTGAGGGTGATTTGTGGTATTTTTATGATTGGAAGATTATTTGATTTAATTTCTTTTCAGTTTTAGTTTAATAGAGCTCTTTAATTTTCTTGGAAAAACTTAAAAACTTGGAAAAAGTTTTTTAGATTAATTTCTAATAAGGACGACCATTTTGGTAGATAATGCTTTTTTATTTCATCTACGTCCCTGAAAAAGAGCATGAGATCTTTAACGGGGGCAATAATGGAGGTTTTATGAAACGAAATGAGATGGTGTGGATTGTCATAAACATGTTGAGCTAAGGCGATGTAAAAAGTCTCAGGCCTTTGGCATAGCCCTATGGCCTTTTTGGTTATGGACCTGTGTTGCAATAACCTCTTCCCCAATTTTAGGTGGGTCCTCCCAGGATAGAAACAGCCACAAGAACAGGGAATTCTATAAACACCACTACCCAGAATAAGGCAGGTTTTTTATCCTTGTTGTAGTTGAAAAAACGTTGAAAAATTAAAAAAACTGGAAAGATATTCATAATATTAACAAATAACAAAACTTTGGCAATAAAAACGAATAGAAATATAAAAAAATAGAAATCCAAAAAAGGAGTTTTTCAAATAAAAGTAAAGTACCATATTAAAATTTTAGGTGAGGAAAAACGAAGTCGTAGAATAATTCAAACTTAAAACTACCAGAAATATAGGCACCACTATATGGTTACCTTTAGTAAAGGTAATTAGTATTTAGTAATTAGGTATTTAGTAAAGTAATTATGTTTAGAAGGTAGTATTAGGTAATTAGGTATTTAGTAAGGTAATTAGTAAAGGTTTAGTAAAGGTAAAGGTAATTTAGTAAAGGATCATAACCCTTTAATGGATTATTTGTTTATTTTTTACCAGAGCTATTTCATATTAAAGGTATGTTTGTAGAAACTTCGGAGGGGAATTCCTCGATTAGAAATAGAAATTTCTAGGGTCCTTTTTCAGAATTAAAAGTGATCGGTGGGCTACCATTCCCCTCCACGCCCTTTATAGCTGCCATCCAAAAAAGACATCCCATCAAATTTCTGACATAGCATTCAGATACCAAGGTAAAAAAAACTAGTCATCTGTTGATGACACGAACCCTCAAAGCCCTGGGGCAAGGACTGTAATTTATGCTAGTTCCCAATTGTTTACAGGTATTTAGGATTTATTATTAGGATGGGGAAATGTTTTATCTTGGATCTAAAAATGGCTTAGGATATTAAGGTTAAACTCTAGATAATGTTGAGGAGGATGTTGAACTAAATCAATAGACACTACTTGCATCCTGGCTATCAAAGTAGTGTATCTCTAATATCTTAGGAACGGCTAAGGATATGAACTTGGAGCTTTCATGGGTTCTACTTTTGCTCCTATTAATATTGCGAATGCGAATGCTTGCAACCGCGGCTGATCACGACTGCGACTAATTACGGCTGTGACTGTAACTACTTACGTCTGCGACAACAACTAGTTGATTGCGACTATGACTACTTCTGCCTGCGATTACTTGTGGACTGCCACTACTTGTGACTGCGACTTCGATTACATCCAACTGTATCAAAACCATTAATGTGACTAAGAATGTGATTAGTTGTGACTGTGATTACTTAGGACTGCAACTACTTGCTGCTGCGACTAATTGTGACCACGATTACGGCTCTGACAACTTGTGATTGTGAATGTGACTAATTACAATTGTGACTATTTGTGATTGTGCCCACGTGTGACTGCGATTACTTGAACATGCAACCAATTGCGACTGCGAATTTGCGACTGCGAATTCTAGTGACTGCGGCTACAACTATTCATGACTAGCTATGACTGCGACTGCTTGAGATTTTGACTGTAACTGTGACTACTTTTGACTATGAATAAGATTACTTACGACTATGACTATGATTATTTTTATTTGTGACTTTGACTGCTTTTGACTTTGACTGCGACTACCTGTGACTGTCAGTATTTGCAACTGTGACTGTAAAAGCTTCTGACTATGACTACTTGCGACTGGGAGTTCTTCTAGCTGTAACTACTTACGACTTTAACTACTTGCTACTTTGACTACTTGTGACTGTGACCAAGACTACGTGCAGCTGCGACTACTAATAACTGTAGCTGCAGCCACTTGTGACTGTGAATGTTACCACTTGCAACAGCTAATGCAACTACTTGTGACCCTACCTCCAACTAATTTTGACTGAAACTGTGACTACGTGCGACTGTGACTACTTGCGATTGCGATTGTAACTATGACTTCTGTCGAATCTGACTGCTATATTTTGCAGCAACTTGCGATTGCGACTACTTCTGACTGTGACTACTAACGACTATGACTATTTGCTATCGCGACTACGACCACTTGTAACTGCAACACTATTACTAATACAGCGATTGCAAGTTCAAATACTAGTACTATCTTACTGCTACTGAAACTACTGCTGCTACTGCTATAGTAACTAAGTTAAATTACAAGAGTTTAAGTGCATTGTGGTTGTCAAAATGGCATAGATGTAGTATCTGAGGAGTGGCATAAATTGTCAGGTTAAAATTTTTGGGGGAAGATAAGGGAGATTTTTGGACTTTAAGAAAATACACCGTGGGCATTCAGATTGTCAAAAGGGTGCCCGTTCAATATCCCTGGAAAAGCTGAACGTATTACGTTGGAACATTTGGGATATTTTGTTGGGAATTTTGGACTAAATGAAAAGACTATATGCATCCAACGGCCTATCTATTTTATCTCAAGACTGACTTATGGTATTAAGTTGAATTTTTTCAGGGCATGTGAGGGGAATGTTGAACTATATCAAAAAAATCATGTGCATTTGAGTGGCCATGGGGATGTACCTGCAATCTCTTTGGAACGGCCAAGAGCATTTAGTTGAAATTTTCAGGACATGATTGGGAGATGTTGAACTAAGTCGAAAGACATTATTTGCATCCAAAGTTGTCAGGACAATTTGTCTGCGGTATCTTAGAAACAGCTATCGGCATTAAGTGGAAACTTTCAGGACTTATCGAGAAGCAATGTTGATTCATATTTGTATATGCTACAGCTTCCAACACGATGGGGTCAGAATGGATTCATCGCTGCACAAGCCCTAAGTATTTTCCGTATCCATCTATCGAAAGTTTTATGCTACACCTTTTATTAAAACTTATTGCAGTGTTTGGTCCAAAATGTAAGTAGTAAGCCAAAATCTTGATTCTTTCTTAAGGAGAAAAACGGAAAAAGATCTAGGTATATTTGTTGTATTAACCAATAAATACGACTAAATTAGACAAAAACAAACAGAAATTAATTGAAAAAATATTTTTCTACAAAAGAATTTTTGAAAAAAATAAACAGCTAAACCAAAGACGAGCAGAAATAAAGTCAAATCAAGTGCAGAACGAGAAAAAATTACTTTTAATAGTAAATCGAAATCCAAAAGGTACAGGAATTACAAAAATACCTAATTCAACTTAAAAAGAACAAAACGCACCATTAACTGGAGCTGGGACGTCATATGCGCATAAAAAAAAAAATACATTTTAAATATTTTCTCTTTCATAACGTTAATGAATCCAAAATTACAAAGATTTTTGGGAATTATTATCTTTATATTAAAAATAGTCAATCAGCATTTCATTTGTTCTTTTCTGTAATGTGGCTATTGTAGTTGTTTTATTTCTTTTTTTGTCGATTTCACGATAAATAAAAACACTAAGCTAAGATAAAAATTGGTTGCAACAAAGGGGAAATAACAGTCTGGTCTTTGGAAATCATAGAGGACACTAGCCCTACTCCTATTTGAGACAATTTCAATTCGTTATAAATATAAATTGATTATAAATAATCGATATAAATTGATTAAATATAAATTGATTATTGCTCACAACGTGGGAATATGTACTAACATAAAACAGGATAGAGGCTGTTTGTCTTATCAAGCATAAAAAATAGTGACATCGACGCTGCTGAGCCACTGTTAGTGACTCATTTGACCCATAAGCTGACACTAGTCTTTTGATTCTAGCCTACAGGGGTATACACAAAAGAAATTTCGCGAAATGAAAATATACAAATTTAATAGTCTTTTTATGAGTAGCCGTAAACACATTCCAAAATGGAGTAAATACAAAGCCAAAAGGCATCGCAAACGCTTTGTACACAAGGACAATGCTTTTTTGCGACTAGGAATCGCACTTCACAGCGACTCCCTTTTTTTTGGAGCCAGCACACAGTTATACAAATTCTTTGTTTAAAGTAGGTGATAGCTATCAAAACAGAGTATTAGAGCTGTTTTTGGCTAAGGCCGTCAATCCTTTAGAAATCAAATATTTTAGGCATAATTATAGAACTCACTGATTACCTCTGATCCAGGTCCTGTGGAAATTGCCAAATATTATATTTAGTTAGACTCAGCCATTTTTGGACAAAATAAAACCATTAAAGTGTCAACACAATCCAGAATTGCTAAAATAATCCTTTAGGTGACTTATTGGGTGTAGGAATGATTCTTAAGGTAAAAAAACAATTATTTTCCAGATCATAGGGTGTTAAACAAAGGGCAATGTGTAAATTTATGATGAATTAAAACCCGTAGTTAAAAATGTCCAGAAAGCTAGTAATATTTAGTTCCCCACTCCCAAAAAATTCGAGCTAGAGCTGACTTACGATGAGCTTGAGTGTCGCAAAGATTTTCCTACTGCGGAAATGAAGTTCAGTACTTTCCTTGGTTTCCCAGTCATGCTTTTGCCGGTGAGAGCATCATCATCAGCAAGCACATGTCCTCTCGGTCTCTCCGCAGAATATCTCCCGTGTTATGAGGGAAACTGCCTCAAGATTTTCTAAAGGCATAGATAATTGAAAACTGAGCCTTCTCTATCGCTTTTCAAGAAGAATGCAGACAAGTATTAAATTTAATGATGTTTAAAAGAAATTCTTTCTCGAGATTTATCAGTTTCCTTTCAATCTTTGGCAGCGCTGGAACGTATTGCCAATCTAACTCCCAATAGAAGAACTAAACTAAAAATTGTAAACAATCATCCCTGGATCTCTGGATAATTAATCAAACTGATTTGCTTCATGTTAAACGGTTCTATCAGTAAGTTTTGCCTTTAATTATGATGAAATGCCAAAATATCTCTACTATTTCTACTGTTCTATGCTTCTTCATCAGCTCTGTGTCTTAAAAAGTAACATAGGTTTGCTAGACTCACCTGCTAATCCTATTAGCTTCCTTATTATATGGTCTTTAAAAATATCATATTTCCGTTAATGTGTCCTTGCCCCAATGATCCCTCATATAACCCCGCGCTAGGATGTAAACAAAACTAAAGAAATCACTATATTCTTTACTTTATAAAGTAGGGCTTTTATCAACATTTTTAAGTCATTTCAAATAATGGTATATTTGCTGAGTAGTGGCTCTATAGAAACAGACATCCTAGAACAAAAAGAGAGGCATTTTTAGATTGCTAATTTTATAGGCCTACTACTTTTTATGGCTCAAGTTATATTTCTGAAAATTGACCCCACTCTCCAGATAGTCCTGTATATAATCTTAAGATGTATAGGCAATTAAACTGAAACATTACGATTCTTACTTCATAATATGCATCAGAGTTATATTAGTCAGATTATCATGTTTCCTTCTGTTATTATTCACATTTTCAACTTATTTAAAATAATATTTTTTTATCCAATATAGAGCATAATCATTAAATAAACAGGATATTACAAGTTTATACAGAATATTTGGCTTTGCAATGGATTGCTAAATAGAAAGATCAACAAATAAATATATTAATAGGCAGAGCCAATCATATGGGGCAAAACCAGGTCAGCTGCCATAGGCACTGCAGCTAGGGGATTGTTAATTTTGGTTAAATTCTTCACTTTGATTCAGGTTTTTGCTTATGTTTGAGTTGAGATGAGGACACTATTTGATTCTTCCCTAGGTACCACCAACCCTAGGTACAAGTCTATTTTTAGGGCTATATATGTGTCCATCAGGGGGGGACAAGGGGCTGTGTGCATTATAAAGATAATGACTAATATCTTGCAAAGGAGCATAACATAAGGGATCTAATGGTAAAATTTATATCTTATGTTAGTGTGTATATCGCCTAGGGCTATGTTGAGGAGAGGGGGCTGGTGATGAATAAAAGATCTAAAGCCAAGTTCTGTTTGAGTCCTGGTGTTGCTGATTTATTTGGTTCAGTATAAGGGTTGGTAGCATGACTTTAAGCTCAGCCAGAGTTGAAAGAGCTCTAAATAGGCACCTAGAGAAATTTAGGGAATGGTAAGCAGGAAGGGTGTACAAAAGCATACCCTGGGGATCAGGGTGACTGACCTGACCCCCATTGTACCTGACCTGAAATACCATAAAATGGAGATCAGCCCTCCTGGTAGGGACTATATAATCCAGTGATTTATTCTTTACCTGTTTTTTACCTTTAAATATTAGGTTATTTCTATTTTCTTAGTACTGATGATGCCTTGTTTAACACAGACAAATCATCCATTGTATTTGTTGTCTTTCCTTTCCTTGTTTTGGGGAGGAATAATAACATAAGGAAATGTAATAATCTGATTAATATAAATGCACTTCATATTATAAAGAAAGAATTCTATTGCAATAGTTTATACATATATTTTTATTGCCTGTTTACCCATGCAACATTGCATAGAGTAGAACACTATTACAAGATGGGAAACAATATAAATATTAAGAATGTATAGGCTTATGAGATCATCAAGGGGAATAGCATGCATTATTGGAAAAGCAACTATGATATTTTGAAAGAGCATAATATAACCCAATGATGCTTCTTTTTTCTATTTAATATGTTTCCTTTAGAAGTGATCAAGCACTAGGCTATTAAGGAAGAGAAAAAAAAAAATTATTTCATCCACAAAAAGTACATAGTTTTACTTCTGTGGTGATGTATATGACCCAGCAAGGGGCAAAAGTCATGCACTAATATTTTCAGTTCAGTGGCATATTGTTCTATAGTTTCACCTTCCTTTTAGTCATGTTTGTGGAATATATATTGGGAGAATATAGGATTTGATTATAGACTAAAGTAGTCATCAAATTTTTAAGGTATACACTAATTGTATCTTTTTCATCAGCTGCTAGTGTCCAAGTGCTGGACACATTGCATCCTTTTTCCCCAAGACATATTAGCAGATATGCACACTTTATTTTCTCATCTCTTCCAGTCAATGGTCTGTCAAACATTAGATTAGCATGACTTTTAAATCTGGTCCACACCTCTTTTAAATTGCCTGATTCCCAATTTAGCTCAGAATATGGGATGGGGGTATCCATGTTCTTCTCTGACACCATGTAACAATTTGTCTCTTCAAGCATGATACTTCAAAAATCCACATTACAAAAGCTGAAATAATACAATCATAACCAAAGCACAAGCAATGCATAGTGGCAAGCAAAAGCACAAGCAATATATAACACATGCACAATGCAAGTGTGCAAGTAAGGAATATTACATCTCCTTTCTTTTTGGGAGAACTTGTCAATTATTGGTTTATTCTTGATGGTGGCTTGACTTCTTGACTACTCCTTGTTGTAACAGAACTTCTAAGACTGCTGTTGACTTTAACTGCAGAAGGCAGGAAGATCACATTGTTTTCATGGTCATAGCAACTGGCAATTCTGACATACTGGCCTGGCAAAAGTGCACATCCTCTATTTGGGTAAGTCCAGGAAGTGATCCCATGAATCATGTTCTGACAAACTGACAGTGTTTGAATCAGAACTCTTTTTATCTGTAGACATGACTTTCAAGTGTTTTCTATTCTAGTGACATTGTCTGTACTACATAAAAATGTGGCACATCTGCTTCTCTGAGGACTGTTGCAGGTTGCCAAGTTTGATTGTTGGCCTGTGTGAAGTGGATTAAGGCTTTTGATATGTTGATCATCATAGTTTATCTGTCTTTTCCTTTCTTTATTCCTTGTGGATATGAATTCCTGCATAGGTATAATTTTTGGAGACAAGTGCTCAATGGTGCAGGGCACTAAGGATCTCAAACTTCTATTCATTAGGAGTTAGCTAGACCATCAACTGGTGTGTTGTGGTACTCAAGGAGGTACCCAACTGTTTTCTCAGCAAGTCCATTGGACTGGGGATATTTTGGGCTAGATGTGTTGTTTTGTGTTCCCCACTGTCTCATAAAATCTTTAAACATCTATGATGTGAATTGTGGCCCATTATCAGACATGCAGTAATAATCAAGGGTATCCTGAATTTAGAGAAGTGAGATTTTAACTTCTGGATTATGAGTTTAGTGTAAGTATTTGCTCAACAGCTTCAAAAAATCAACTATAATAATCCACTGTGATCATGTAGTACCTTCCAGATATGTAAAATAGATCAATGCCAACATGCTCCCATGGGTAGCTGGGAATATTGTGATGAAGCAAGGGTGTTCTTGCAATTGCTGTATAATAATTGCAGCATGCATCCTGCTTCTTGACAAAATCTTCTATTGCCTGACTCATTTTTGGCCAGAAAATCACTGATCTGGCTCTGTTTTTTGTCTTCTCAAAACCAAGGTTTGAAGCATAGATGCTTTTCAATACAGCAATTTATATGCTGTAGAGAATGACAACACTTGTCATATTTCGTAATAATATCATCAACAACACTGAGATTACTTTTTACTGACCAGAATTCAGTTAGAAATAATGGAACTATTGATCTTTTTTTGGCCAATCTTCTTCTACCATTTTCTTCAGAACCATCAGCTGTGGATTTTTCAGCATTTCTTGTTTAGACTCAGATAGCTTTTCTTGACTTATTGGTAGTAGTTTCATAGTAGAGTGTACATAGTATTCAATTTCTCTGTGAAGCAATGGTTCCGTGGCTTCTAACTGGAGCTGGGAGAGGGTATCTGGGCTCAGTATTTCAGTGCTTGGTCAATATGTCATACTGAAATTGTAGGGTTGTAGTTGTAACACCATTCTTTGAAGTCTTGGTGATGACTTAATGATTGGGTGATTGAGGACTCTTTCCAGGGGTTTATGGTTGCTAATAAAGTGATGGCCATAGAGATACTGATGAAAATGGTGACATCCAAAAACAATGGCATACAGCTCCTTTTTGATTTGCAATCTCTGCTCTGTTTCATTCAGCGATTTTGATGTGAATGGAACAATTTTGTTCTCTTAAAGTAGAACAGCACCAAGTCCTGATTTGGAACTAGATGTCTATCTGACTGTTTGTGGTATCAAAAAGTCAAATTATTGTTGTGATCAACACTTTAATTTTCGTAAGTTTGGCTTTGTGTTCATTTGTCCAGTTGAATTGCTTCTGCTTAGCTAAGGTCCTAAGAGGTTTATTCAAGCTTGTCAAATTTGGGATATGACATGAAAGGTAGTTTAGCATCACAAGGGCCATTTGTAGTCCTTCCTGGGATTTGGGTGATGGTATTTCCTCTATTGCTCAGATTTTCTCAGGATCTGGGTGGATTCCGTTTTTGGAAATGACGTGTCTGAAGTAAGGTATCAAACTTGATTTGAAAATACACTTGTCTTTGTTCAGCTTGACTCCCTCTTTTCTAGCTCTTAAAAGCATTTTTTGAAATTTTTTGTCATGGTCCTCTTCAGATACACTGGCAATGATCATGCCATGTGCAATTACTGAGAATCTCTTGAGGTTGCTGAATGCATCTTCCATGTGGTTTTGGAACTCTGTCTTGTGCAGACTTGAGTCCAAAGGGCACATGTCTAAATTTGTATCACCCATATGCAGTTGAGAATGTGGTTAATTCAGAAGACTCATCATCAAGACATAAGTTCCAATAAGCTGTCTGGGTATCTAGCTTGGAGGAGTACTTAGCACCTATATGTTTTGGCACAGCTTCCTCAAAAGTTGGCATGGGATGGTAGTGTCTCTTTATGCCTTTGTTGACAACATGAGGATGTATGAAGACTCTCAAGGTTCCATCTTGTTTCTCAACAACCACAATTGAGTTCATTCAAACAGTTGGATGGGTCACATTCTTGATGAATCCTAGGTTATCCATACAATCTAGTTCATCCTTGAATTTAGACTGAAGACTCAAGGGGATTTGTCATGTGGGCTGAATGGATGGCTGTGCACCTTCCTTGAGGATTATTTTACATTCACCTTCCAGTATCTCAACTCCCTCAAATAGCCTGGAAAATTCAGTGAGTATCTTATCAGTGCTTTGCTTTCCAGGCTGAAGACTAAGTATCAGCTTTACCAAGTTTAGTTGTTGACTCACACAAAAGCCAAGGATAGGATTAGGGACTGACTGCACTACAAAAAACTCTATGGGTTGATTATTATTTCCTTGGTAGGAACAGTTGATCATGCATGCCCTCAGGATGGGAATAGTCTGACCACAAAAGCTTGTTATAATGTAGTTTTTAGGGTGGATTGCAGGTCTTGGATTTAGTCTTTTCAGTTTCTGTCTGGTAATGATGCTGGCTTGTGCCCCTGTGTCAATCTTGAATTTCACACTGAACTGGTTGGCAATTCTTAGTTTAGCATATGGCAGGTCATTAGCTGTATACATCATTAGTTGGTGGATGAATAGCTCATCAGTTTGTTGATATTCAGAACTGATAATGTTCACAGTCTTTTTGCAACCACAACAGACATGCACAAAACGATTGGGTTTTCTGCAATTACACCAGATCATCCCTTTTGTAGGTCACTGTTGATTCTTTAAATACTCTCCACTACAGAAGTAACATTCATGGTTTTCAGTTCTGTCATGATTAGGTTTCCATTGTCTATCTTGATTCTTTTTGATGATATCAACTTCTTGATTTACATGACTAGTTGATTCTGTTGACATTGTCTTAAGTTACACCTGGGTTTCTGTGTAAGTTCTTGCCATTTTGATAGCATCTGAAAGGGTCAATTTGAATCCCAACTGCAGTCCTCTTTCATGAATCTTCTGGGATAATGTTCCAAAGATGAGGCAATCACAGACCATTTTGTCAACAATGGTAGCTCCATATGAGCAGTCACACACTAAGATTTTCAGTTCAGTCGCATATTGTTCTATAGTTTCACCTTCCCTTTCGTCACATTTGTGGAATGTATATTGGGATAATATGAGGTTTGATTGTGGATTAAAGTAATCATCAAATTTTGCAAGGTATACACTAATTTTGTCTTTTTCAGCAGCTGCTAGCATCCAAGTGCTGAACACATCATGTCCTTTTCTCCAAACCAAATTAGTAGATATGCACACTCTATTTTCTCATTTTTTTCCACTCAATGCTCCATCAAGCATTAGACTAGCCTGACTTATAAATCTGATCCATGCCTCTTTTAGATTGTCTGATTCCCAATTCAGCTCAGGTTATGGGATGGTGGTAGCCATCTTCTACTCTGACACTATGTAACAATTTGTCTCTTCAAGAATATACTTCAAAAACCCAGGTTACAAAATCTGAAATAATACAATCATAACCAAAGCACAAACAATACATAAACCGGACTCTTGTTAGAAAATTTTCAGTTCCTGATATAACTTTAAATTTGGACATTCTTCACAGAAAACTCTCAAGTACAGCTTCTGTGCGCCTATCTACTCACCACTATCTTATCTGTTTTTCTTGTTGACTTTGTGTGTGTATTTGTTTTTCTCTTTGTTTTTTTTTTTAATTTTTCTTACTCCGCCATATTTACTCTATGTATTGTGTGGGTGAAAAATAAAATAAATGAATAAATAATGGCAAGCAAAAGCACAAGTAATATACAACAACACACATACACAATGCAAGTGGGTAACTAAGGAATATTACAATTCTTAGTATAGGAAGGTGAACCATTTTGCCCATGTCTGTTGCAACAAAGCAGTAGACACAACTGACATAGAGAGCAAGAAAGAAGTCAAAGACATGAATCATTCATTAATACTTGTTCAATAGAACCATAGCTGAATTGAAATCAAGCCAAGCAACTGTGGCCATTAAACTGAGTAGTTCAACAGTGGACACTCAGTTCAAAACTGATGCTAGATGTGAAACAAATGATATCCATGTCCTGTGATGGCGCAGTGGGTTTGACCTTAGCTTCGTAATACGGGACCCAGAGATCGAATCATGCTGCAGTAATGCACCGCAGGGCCGACGCAGGGGCCTTAGTAGTCAAGAAGCATCGTTAATCTGATACAATACAATACAAATGATATCCCCAAGCCTATCTATGACAAATTCAATCCCAAGCAACATCAGAACAAGACAAAAACAAATCCTTGTGGCTTATGAGGTTGCTAGTATACTAGTCGTTTGGAGTATGCGTCCTTGAGTGCAACCAGAGGTACTTAGCAAGAGGTACAGTTTCTTTTTATGGCACCTGATATTAAACAAGTGACATATAGCGATCGCAAATTCTGTTGGTCCCGGTTTTGCTACTTTAGGCACTTCCAGGTAAGCTAGGACGATTAAATTTGGCAGGCATATCAGGAACCAGACCAGATTAACGTAAAAATTTTTGTTTCCCCGATTCGACCATCTTGGGGGGATTTGGGGTATGGTTAAATTGGAAAATTTAGAAAAATTGAGGTATTTTTAACTTACGAACGGGTGATTGGATCCTAATGAAGTTAAACAAAAAAAAAGTTTTTTTAATGAAAGTAAGGAGCGACATTAAAACTTAAAACGAATAGAAATTACTCCGTATATGAAAGGGGCTATTCCTCCTCAACACCCCGCTCTTTACGCTAAAGTCTGACTCTTTCTCTTAACTCTACTTTTTAAAACAGTAAAAAACTTTAGCGTAAAGAGTGGGGCGTTGAGGAGGAAAAGCCTCATTAAATTTAGTTAAATTTTCATTAAATCTTTTAAAGTGGATTCAATTTCTGGTTATTGAATGTCAGCACTAACTGCAGATTCAACACCTCTTACAACTTTCAGTATATCACTTCAAGCACAAAAAAGCATCAAGCGGCATAATATGCACATAAGGTGAATTCTAAGACCAAATGGAGGAACTGTTTAGGGAGTTAGATGGGGTTAGGATTGTTGTTGATGATATTCTCTTACCCAGTCCAAATGGTCTGGGTAAGTATGTCATTAACTGTCATTAGTTTATAGGCTTATATCATGTGAAGATCAGTCTTTTGCAAATTTCAAGAGCTTTCAGCCCCCAAAACAATTTACTGTTGTCTTATCACGTTTGATAGTTCAGGTGGTGATTCTGAAGAATTATCATTTTAATTCTCGTTGCTATCATTTTTAACACGTTTTAATTCTCGGCGATTATCTTCTAACCTTTTATCTGTCGTTTCATTTAGTTTCTGTTATCTTGTTATTTTTGTTTATTATCTGTTTATCTGTCGTCTATTTTCTTCTTCTATATTTTGGATTTTCATTAATTTAGACAATTTGCCAATGCCCTTTGCTTTACCTGCCCTTATTGGTCAGTCTTACATGATAAACCAGGTTGTAGATTTGTTAATTGTTCAGGTGCAGGGACAAAAACTCCTTTTTCTTCCAACGAAATATCTTCTACAACGCTTGTAATTTTATACATCATGCTATAGGGTATTACATGCTACAGGACACCTGCCCAAAAATAAAATAATCTGGATGGATATTGAATGGTTCAAATAAATTTGTTCCAGCTATGATTACCGTTTCTAAGCCTATAGATCACAGCTTTTTAATATATAATAAAAACATATAAGTAAAATATATAATATATATTTTATATATAATATATATCTTAAAATTTTAATTAAAAGCAAGGCAAGGCAATCTTTCTTTGCTAATTCTTCCTTACAAAACAAATCTTCTTTTACATGTTATATATGTATATATATATATATATATATATATATATATATATATATATATATATATATATATATATATATATATATATATATATATATATATATATATATTTATATGTATATAAATATATATATATATATATATATATATATATATATATATATATATATATATATTTATATATATATATATATAAATATATATATATATATATATATATATATATATTATATATATATATATAAATATATATATATATATATATATATATATATATATATATATATATATATATATATATATATATATATATATATATATATATTATATATATATATATATATATATATATATATATATATATATATATATATATATATATATATATATATATATATATATATATATATATATATATATATATATACGTCTTGTAGACATGTTCCATTGGGCTGTTGTGTTAATTAGTCTATGTCCTGAAATTTTGATTCATAGATTTCGTTTTGAAAATTATGGGCATGGGGGTTGTCAGGGTTACTCATGTTAATTTTTGATTGTTTTGAGTTTGAATTGGTCATCTATTGTAATTTCTGTTCCAGCCCTTCGACTTCAGTCATAAAAAAGCACCTGTGTCTTGTCAGCATATCATAACTTACTGGCCTCTCCCCATGGGCTATGGTAAGTTATGTTACCCCTAAAGGGATAGTTATTGCATTTTCACCTATAAACAAAGTGGTTCACTCGACGCACTTGTTTCTTGGTGCTTCATTAGACGGGATTTTAACACGTGTGACACCAATAAGGGTCAAGGCTTTCCATTATCTTCCAGAGAATAAAACCATAGTTGATGAACAAACCATAGTTGATAGCTCAAACGAAAAACCTTGTCAAAGAGAACCGTATTAGATATTAATTTTGCTTGAAAAACTTATTTTCTGGGAAAGCTTTTTAATTAATACTAAAAAAAAAACAGAAATTAGGCAATGCAATTAGGAAGTCACAAAAGTTCGAGTGCTATAAACAGAAGTTGTCTTTATTAACAACAATATACAGATTAGTTACATATGATGTCAAATAGTGTCATGGTAATGAAACACTGCTTTACAATCATAGATACCATAAAAGCCGTGTTTTAATGGACACATCTGGTTTTAAAATGTACATTTTTACTACTACTTAGTGTTCGGTTGGGGATTCATGGTGGTGTAAGTATTTTTTATTGGTTAAACGCACAGAAAAGGACAAATCCCAATTTTTAGAAAAAAAAAACGGGGAAGAAAAACAGGTTAAAAAAGGAGGACATGTCCCCCAAAAGAATACATAAAAGATACGTAAATCTGCTTCTTTGTATTACAAAAATACAGTCAAGGATTTGTTTTCTACTCAGCCAAAACAATGATGTAATAAAATTAGAAATAGAAAAACGTGGGAAAGCCCAAAAGAATTTAGATTTTCATATCCAACAAGAGCCCTTTGATGCAGCAAATGATATGAATAAATTCCTTTCCCCTCACCCCCCTCTCCTCTCTTTGGACATTCCTTAAAATTTCTGCTCTTCCAATTTCCCTGTTATGTCGCCCGTAGACGCAGTAACACAAATTAAGAACATAACAAGTACAGGGCTTTTCTGCTTGATATTACAATTGAACCAGTTAAATCCTTCGCTTACAGTCTTTCAAAAGTTATGTCCTTGCTTTTTTAATTTTAACTTTTTAATAACTTTCTACCTCTGCTGGTAAGTTCACAATTTATTGGAAGTTAGGTTTTATTGCTTCGATTAAAAATAAAAGTAACAAAAAAGATTTTCATGGTGTCCCCCTCCCCCCATTACGCTCGCCTCCTTTTTCTCAAAACTATATGAAAGTGTTTTAGCTGGTTGGTTGAA
Source organism: Artemia franciscana (assembly GCF_032884065.1). NCBI lineage: Eukaryota > Metazoa > Arthropoda > Branchiopoda > Anostraca > Artemiidae > Artemia > Artemia franciscana. The sequence goes on along the minus strand of NC_088869.1, from coordinate 39,540,737 downwards.
AGTAATGGTGAATTTTAATACTGACCGCAGGCAATTCAGGAACTTAGGCTCCTGGCATCTATTATTACCTGGCTCAATATTATTGAAGTAGACTTAGAAAAAGCTTTTGGTTTAGTCAACCACGAAACATTGATAGAAAGACTTTTCAATTAATTACAAGTTGGTCTGTATCTAATTAGAATATTTATGTCTTTTTTATCTAATAGAAGAGAAGTCGTTAAATACCTTAATATATATTCTGGTGTCCTCTCAGTTTACAATGGTGTGCCCCAGGAACCCTCTTAGACTCAATTTTCTTTCTTGCTTTGATAAACAACCTTGTTGTTGATTTGTCAAATAGATGGCAATATTCGGATGATCTAAATGTCTCAAATTGTCCTGAACATCATTGTTTCAGAATTTTCCTCTCATCTGTACATTTTGTACAAATGAGTTTACAATGGCGTGCCCTAGAGGATCCTCTTAGAATCAATTGTCTTTCTTGCTATGATAAACAACCTTGTTGTTGATCTTTCAGATAGATGACAATATTTTGGTGATCTAACTGTCTTAAATTGTCCTGAACTCAATTGTTAAAAAAAAAATTTCTTTCATTTGTACATTCAATCCTCAAGTACGTATGTCATGTTTGTCATCCTGGTATTTCTGATGATCTGTCTGACAGACTAGAGGCAGTCCAAAGACGGTCCTTAATTATTATCTTCAATGAAGATGGTCTCTTTTATCTCTCATCTTAGGAGAGAGTATTTGGTCACCCTCAAGGAAAAGATAATTAAAAACTTACTTGCAGTATGTCAACAACGCCCTTCATAACCCCGACTAAATTCACCTTTTCTAGTCAATGTTTTCCCATCCAACCTCGCCCCCCCCTTGTTCCACCTCACCATCTAAATATATAGGATTTAATATAGCAGATCTATTTGGATGAGTTGACAACTTGGGAACTTCAAATATAATTTAAGTTACAGTATGTGTCTCTAAAAACTGTGACAATAGACCTTGAGAGACAACACTTTTAAGCAATTAAAAGGAGCTGGATATATAAATTTGGTAGATTTATACCGTAGACCTAGAGCTGAAACTAAATAGAAAAAAGAAGAAATATAATGAATGCAACATTGCAATATTAATGCAACCTGATTGAAACTAAATAAACTACTAATACTCTCCCCTCTGTCTAAAATGATACAAAAAGCACTTGGAGTGGGCAGGGTGATTTGCTAAAAGTAAAAAGGTAAAAACATCTGACCCCCCCCCCCAGAAAAAAGAACAAGAAACTGTGGATCCCTACCTAACAGATACCTCATTAGCTACATCCAAGAAGTCCCCAAGTCCTAACCACACAGTTCAATCACTTAAATGAAGTTAGGTATTGAAGCAGTTTACATTCAAAGTAGCCAAACACTAGATTGGGCTGGTAACTTCTGTTTTCAAGACTACTGACAGTTTTCACTCATATAAGTTTTCCCTTCTCTATTCCCCAGATATTCTTAACTCCTAATGTTGCAACTAATTGCCTGATTATCTGACAAGGCATGTTCACTTATTAAGATCGTAATTAAAACTAACAGAGATGTACCATAAGGATAGGATCAAGCATGTTGAATCCTAAAAACATATCACACACAGGAAAAAGCCTTCAACTTTTTTTTCAACTGGAACCTAGTAAAGAACAAACCAATTGTGGTTTTTTCATCACTTGGAGATTCTTCGTCACTTGACAGTTTTTTTTTAGATTGGCAATGCTTCTTGACTACTCAAGTCTTAGCGTCAACCCACAGTGTGTTGATATAGTTGAGTTTGAACTCTGGGTCCCAGATCACTAAGGTGATATCAAATTAGATTGGCAATGCTTCTTGACTACTCAAGTCTTAGCGTCAACCCACAGTGTGTTGATATAGTTGAGTTTGAACTCTGGGTCCCAGATCACTAAGGTGATATCAAATTAGATTGGCAATGCTTCTTGACTACTCAAGTCTTAGCGTCAACCCACAGCGTGTTGATATAGTTGAGTTCGAACTCTGGGTCCCAGATCACTAAGGTGATATCAAATCAACTACACCACTACAGAACCCTTAATTAATATTTTTTTACACGTTTTTATATTTTCGTTACTTTGGCCAGGGTTTGTTCCTAAGAGCATGGAAAAATACTATAGTACACACAGGAAAAAGCCTCCAGCTTTTTCTTAGCTAGAACATAGTAAAGAACGAACCATAAGGAATCAGGCCGCAAGGAAGTTCAATATGACATACCATTTTACTAAAATGTTTTTCTCTTCCAGGTGAAAGACTTATCATCAAATGACAATGAAAGGAAGTGAAACATTTATCCTATGTGCCTGCTGTGTTCGACTGAATTATCCAGAAGAGGAGAGAGAACAGACCCGACAAAGTAAAGAAATTGACAAATGGCTAGAAAAAGAAAAAAGTAAAATGAAGCGTGAAGTCAAAATTTTACTCCTTGGTGCTGGAGAAAGTGGTAAATCAACTGTGCTTAAGCAAATGAAAATCATTCATGGACAGAGTTTTACCAGGGAAGAGTTGGAAGAATATTTGTCAATTATTTATAAAAATATAGTGGGTGGTATGAGGGTCTTAATTGATGCTAGGCAGAAATTGGACATACCATGGGAAAACAATGATAATGAAATGTTGAGTTTGAAGTTCTTTAGATTCCTTCCAGCCATGAACTTAGATACTTTATCGTTTATTGACTATGTCCCCAGTATAAGGAATTTATGGCAAGATGAAAGCATTCAAAAAACGTTTAGACGAAGACGAGAATTTCAATTGGTAAGAGGTTTTGTTGTTATTATTCTTAAGTTATGCGAAGGGTTTGGTATTAGACTGGACCATCTCTGCCAGCTCCATGCTTGAATAATAGTGATGGTACATGAACGTTTATGTATTTTATATTTCACTCACTATATACTACTACTACTAACAACTCGCTGAAGAACCAAGCTGCCCGAAACCAACACAGCTGCGCACACTCCTCCTCCATCCCAGTCTATTAATAGCCTCCCTCTTTACACCCTCCCATGAAGTTTCCATTTCCCTTAAATCTCAATTAAGACATCCTCCCCCTCCAATCAGAGATGACCTGCTTTTTGTTTGCTTCTAGAGGGTTGACGCATTATATAGGTATATAAAAATAAACAGACAAGAATGAGAAAATTTGATTTTCAAGTTCTAGACAAGCAACTTTCAAGATATATGCTTCCATTGTTAAGTTGTTAAAATTGAGTTTCTCTGTTTTGGATACAATTTAACTCACTCTAAGTGATGGAACTTGTAAACAAATCATGTAACTAACTTGCAAATAGCCGGCTTTTTGTCTTGTCTCTCCAATTGCGTCAATTGGGGGGAGTCCTCTGTCCCCTAGATTTTGAAAAAATACGTTTGTGGTGAGGTATTAGATTAAAAAATACATTTAACTGGCATTTTAACTGAAAAATTGAAAAATACGTCACCCGCCTCTAGATTTTGAAGAATACATTTTGTCCCTCCCTCTAAACTTGATAAAGGTTGATGCTGCTGTCTCTCCGTTTGCTGGGGCCATGGCTCTTGAATGCTTTTTATTTTCCTTCACTTTTTTTTATCTGAATTAATGTGTATGGTGTCTTTTTCAACCCAGGAGTAGCCATCACCTCACTCAAGTTTTTCACCTAAATTACTTATTGAATAAAGTAATTTCAAGTCATAAAAACAAACACCCAATAATGACGCTTATTATAAGAAAAAGAAAAAAAGACGCCGTATATGAAGAATATCGTAGTTGCAACCACTTTTCTTGATTTTCAAGCCAATATATTCCCTTATTGTTCAAACCAAGGGACGGTAAGTTTCCTATATAGCGGTTTGGACAAGGCGGTCCTTATAATGTACTTCATTTTTTGATCTGATTTTAGTTTAAGGAGTTATACACTATATTACTACGGGGCGTGATCGTCTCTTACTAGGTTGCTAGCTACTGCGCAACCAAGACTAGAAGCAAATCTCTAATTTTGTTTCTGGAATCTCTGATTAGAAGCAAATCCGTTTGTCGCAATTTTAATGGAAACGGCTGTAAAATCTAACAAAACAAAATTGCTTGGCAGGATAGCTTCAGGTACCATGTATATGTCACAAAGTCAATTGAGGTCTTGAAGTTCACAGACATAACCAATCATGGCTGTGCAACCTAGTAAAGACTTATCTTTAGCCCATAATAACCGAAGATTTAAAAGCACATTTTGAAAAAAACAAAAAAGGTGTCAAATGAGGAAAAATCGCTATTTGAAGCTAATTCAGGAATGGTAACTGTTATTTAGGTGAATCTTATAGGTAAAAGTTTATTGGAGAAGCAAATTCATGGAAGTTTTGAAAAATCCTGATATCCCTCAAATATCTTGATATCCGAAAAAGTATCCTGATATCCCTAAAAATATCCTGATATTCTTCAAAAATATCCTGATATTCTTAAAAAATATCCTGATATTCCTAAAAAAATATCCTGATATCCCTAAAAAAATCCCTCCCAATATCCCTTAAAAATATCCTGAAATCCCTAAGAATATCCTGATATTCCTCAAAAATCTCCTGATATCCGTAGAAATATCTGATTTCCCAAAAAATATCCTGATATCCCTTATAAAAAATTTCCTGATGTCCCTAAAGAATGATTTCAGATTGAAGTAAAAACTGCGTTATTTGAATCATAATAAGCGAAAACCCAATTTAGGAGAATTACAGTCCCCGATCTTGAGCGACAAAGAAAATCACCTTTTCGCATGGGAATCAGTGGTTTGTCCTTTTTTCCTTTTTTTTTGTTTCGTCGCTTCTAAGGGCACTCAGACACCATTGAGATATGTTTAAAGGCTCATTTGAAAGCCAGTTCTTATATCTACGTGCATTCTATAAGCTATATTAGTTAACCTAATATTTAAATAAACTTTTGACGAAAACTGTATCTCTATATACAAGATGACATAACATGTATCTTTTGAAAAAAAGTTTTAAGAACGACAATCCAATGGGACAGGGTTTGAAGCGTTTGGTTGCTCAGTATTTTATTATATAGGGCTTAGTGTTAGGCTTAGCCCCCCCCCCCCTTCAGAGAATTCCCCTGGAAATTCTCGGGGGGGGGGGGGCTCTTTGTTCAAAATAAGCAAGCATAGTTTAAATAAAAAAATTCAAAGGTCATCAAACCCTATTCATACAAATTCATACAAAAAGTGCCGGATATCATCCACTAGGCGTACATTAGAAGATTTTCCCGTCTGAAGTACTTTTAAGAGATTTTTTTCCAATTTATTTTCAATAACATGGAATAATTCTCCAAGACAGGATCAAAAAAAAATTACGTTGGCTGTTCACTTTTATATTTCAGGAGAATTTTCCAGGGGAATTATCGGGAGTGAATTTTCCGCGTGGAAATTTTCTGTGGGGCTTTTTTGCAGGGTGAATTTTTGTGGTGGATATCCAGATCCAATAAGATTTCTATTAAGAACTGCTGTATACAAGACCAAGATGAAAGTGATTTTCAAGATGAAAACGAGATATGTCCTAATACGTGAAAGAAATGAATGAAGTGCGAAATTTGGTGTGAATACAAGTTCGCTGCAGAGTTGAGCCATATCCAATTGCACGATTACAGCCACTCCTGTCAAATTTACAAAAATATATATCAAATCAAATTTGCAAAAATATATATTTTGCTGTTGCTGTAATGATAAATAATGAAAATTGTTCTGAACAATTGTTATTTTTTAGTAAAGCTAAAATAACAAACACAACTTAGAAACAATAGGAAAAATTGTCAAGACAGCGGAATTCAATTCAGTGAATACTTCGGCCCTATGTCCAAGGGCCATCTTCAGCAGCACAACGCCAGAATATATATATATATATATATATATATATATATATATATATATATATATATATATATATATATATATATATATATATATATATATATATATAGACAAATTTACATTAAAATGTGTGATTTAAAACTAAAAATGTTTTTAAAAAACTTTTTAAAACAGCTCTAGCATCCTTACTTCAACGAAGTTCAACCAGGACCCTATTGTTTCTAAGTTGCGTTTGTGTAACATTTAGAGGATCTGAGGGAGGCTTAACCCACCCCACTGCATTAATGACAATTTCTGGTCATTATCAATTTCTAGTCGCTTCAAGCTTTATTTATTCATTTGGGGCTGTTCCTAGGGTTGACGGCACCTGGGACAAGATTAATTACGCCCCCCCCCTCCCGACTTAAATATAATTAAAAAAACTAGTTGTGGCATTCCCCTGCCGTTGCACCTGGGCAGTTTGGTCAACTGCCCCCCCCCCACCCTGAACGGCTCTGTTTTTATTCACAGTAATTTCTTCTCGTTAAGTTGAACTTATTTTATGACTTTAAGATTTCTGCTCTTTATAGAATTTGATATTACTCTCTACTTTTCTTAGAACAAACTATTATTCTCACTTTTGTTAATTAATTGTGAACTGTTTTTATAAAGGTATAAAAGCTTTTGTTTGTCGATAGGCTATGCTTTATTACGGAGTTTCCACATTTTCAGGCTGGTTATAGGTTTTTTATCTTTATGGTTATTTGTATAGGAAATACCTAAGGGTAGTAAAATTCCTGTTGGACTATTTTTGAAATAGATGACATCATGGGTTTTTTTGTAAATGCTAGTGGGCGGAAAAACCATCGCCGATCGTTTTATTTTTTCCAATAAAAGTGAAACTGGGATTTATTTTTTTTCTTTTGGGGATGTATTTTGTATATTTAAATAAAGCAAAAGAGTTTATTGCTTTTAAAATAGTCGCGCTGAAAGTTTTTACGTGTTATCCTGACCACACTCAAGTTCTTGATCTGAGTAAAACCGGTTTCTCCGTCTGCATTCGAAGATAATTAGCTAGGCCTGAGTGAGATAAATTACTATGCAATAATATTTTAATTAAATATTTGATATATAGAAATGGTCAGGTTAGGTATTCAATCTATTGCATTTTGGGCGGCCTGCTTTTCATAATTTTGTTACTGAAGTGTTATATTTTCATCAGACTTTGGTACATCTCGTTATGATTAACCTCGGAAATTTTATAGCGAATATCATGCTTGAGCTGCAAAAGAAAAAATAAATATGCTAGTTGATCCAAAGCTCTTTATAATAATATAAAGCTATATATTTTTTTTCTTTTTCTGGCTTTCAAACTTATAACGCTGGAGTTTTTCTAGCGAATATCTTGCTTTATTTACCAAACAAAGAAAAAATAATGCTAGTTTATTAGTCTGCTGGCTAGGGAGCCGAAGCTCTTTATATCTGTATAAATTATGTTTTTTTTGGCTCTCAATTTAATTACGCTGAAAGTTTTCGAGTGAATATATTCTTTGAATTGCCAGAAAAAAAGAAGAAAAATATTTGTTTATATAAACCTTTTTTTTTCTGCTTTCACAAAAATCACACTGAAAGTTTTCTCACGAATATCATTCTTAAATTATCAAAAAAAAAGAAGAAAAGAAAACAAATATTGCTACTAGTGCTCTCCCGGATTCCTAAATCTCCTGTAACCGATAGGAGGTGGTAGGGAGGTCTGGTTGGTTGGGTGTGGTAAGGAGGTGTGGGTGGATGGCTGGTACTGAGCTAGTAGGTTTTTTTTTTTTTTTTTTTTTTTTTTTTTTTTTTTTTTTTTTTTTTTTTTTTAAGGGGATAATGTTAAAGAGAGTGATCTTTTTTTGTATTTTTTTTGTTAGCTAGTTATTATGTTATTTTTTTTGTGTGTTTAGAAAATGGACGATTAATTTTTACTACTGCACGCCAACAAAAACGTATGTTTAGATGTATCAAACAGTTCGTGGTAACGAACTGTTTGATACCGGGCCTATATAGTAAACGAAACTTTAAAAAACGGAATTTTGAAACTAATAGATACATCGAAAGAATCAGATTTTTATGCTGATTTTAAATATATAAGTTTCATCAAATTTAGTCTTACTCATCAAAAGTTACGAGCCTGAGAAAATTTGCCTTGTTTTGGAAAATAGGGGGAAACACACCCTAAAAGTCATAGGATCTGAACGAAAATCACACCATCACATTCAGCATATCAGAGAACCTTACTGTAGAAGTTTCAAGCTCCTATCTACAAAAATGTGGAACTTAGTATTTTTTGCCACGTGTTTATTTGTTTATTTGTTTGTTTGTTTTTCCATGGGTGATCGTATCGACTAAGTGGTCCTAGAATGTCGCGAGAGGGCTCATTCTAACGGAAACTAAAAGTTCTAGTGCCCTTTTTAAATGAACAAAGATATGAAGGGCATTTAGGCCCCCTCCCACGCTCATTTTTCCCAAAGTCAAAGGATAAAAATTTTGAGATAGCCACTTTGTTCAGAATAGTCAGAAAACATAATAACTATGTATTTGGGGCTGACTTACTCCCCCACAGTCCCCAGGGGAGGAGCTGCAAGTTACAAACTTTGACCAGCGTTTACATACTAATGGTTGTTTGGAAGTGTACATACCTTTTCAGGGGGATTTTCTGGTTGGGGGGTTGAGGGGAGAGGGCTACGTGGGAGGATCTTCCCTTACAGGAATTTGTCATGGGAGAAGAGAAATTCCGTGGAGGGGATGCAGGATTTTCTAGCATAATTTTTAGAAAGACAATGAGAAAAAATATGAAAAAGTTTTTCCACTGAAAGTAAGGCCAGCATTAAAACTTAAAAGGAACAGAGATTATTACGCATATGTGGGGTTTATCCTTTTCTAAATACCTCGCTCTTTACGCTTAAGTATTTTTAGTAATTTCGACTATTTATTCTACAGCCTTTGTGATTCAGGGGTCAATCTTAAAGAATTGGGACAAAATTAAAGCTTTGGTGTAAAGAGCGAGGTATTAACGAGGGGTCAAATCCCCTCATATACATAATAAAAATATAGATTTCGTTACGTAAGTTAATTTGTAAGTCACGTATATTTTTTACCAATAAAAAAGTTCGTTAAAAATTAAAAATTCTAGTTGCCTTTTTCAGTAACCAAAAAACTGGTGGGCAACTAGGCCTCCTCCCCCACCCTTTTTCTCAAGATCGTCTGATCAAAACTAAGAGAAAGCCATTTAGCAAAAAAAAATTAATACACAAATTTCGTTTTAATTATTCATTTGCGGAGAGCCAAAATCAAACATGCATTAATTCAAAAACAGAGCGACATTAAAACTTAAAACGAACGGAAATTACTCCGTGTATGAAAGGGGCTGTTCCCTCCTCAACGTCCCGCTCTTTACGCTAAAGTTATTTACTGTCTTATAAAGTAGAATTGAGAGAAAGAGTCAAACTTTAACGTGAAGAGCTGGGTTGAGGAGAGAACAGCCCCTTTGATACACGGAATAATTTCTGTTCGTTTTAAGTTTTAATTTCGTCCTTACTTTCAGTTAAAAAAACTTGTTTTTTTATTTAATAATGTAAAGAGTTATAATTGTCTTTATTAATAAAGTATCGTATCGTACCTGGACACTTCTTGTTGAAATTATTAGTAAAGTCTCTTTTTACTATTATTACTAATATTGGAAAGCCTTTTCCGGGGAAAAATTCTACTTCTGAGAGCCGTTTCTCTTAGATTGATCCAAAGGACCTTTCCCGGGGAAATCGTGGCTTAAAAGTGTGCTTTTGCACATTGCATCCTCTCATAAATTTTGATAGTAATGCGCATTATCATGGTCCTATTGTAAATCATGGTCCTGGTACCTTTTAAGGGGGGGCAAAAAGCACCCTTAAATTCCAAGTTAATATCCAAATAAATTTTTATAAGTCCCAGTTGTTTAGGCTATTTCCAAATTAATTTGGAAATTTGGGTTGTACGAGTCATATAACCGATAAAGCAGATTAGTCCGTTGATGGAAATGGGAGGGTCGCCCAAAGAACTTTCAAAACGTATCCCCCTCTCCAACTGTAGATTTCAAATTAAATAAATATTTTAAAATGTGTAAAAATATTGATAATTTCTCCTTAATGTGACGTTATTTCCCCTTTTCTGATGTTTGAAGCAGCACTTTCCGCTTTTGAAAATTATCTTGTCCTTATAAGAGTTTAACTTAGCATAGCATCGAATTCAAGGAGCGAATTGGTGCTATAGTATAGTAACTAAGTGTCTTTTATTTCCTTTCAGGCTGATTCAGTTCGATACTTTTTTGAAAACATAGACAGAATATCCGACAAGGTAAGTCAGTAAGTTATGTATTTCCAAACTTCTTATTTCTTCATCAAAGGGCTTAAACTTTTTTTTCAAAACTCGGCTGACTTTTTACGCTGACTGGTTTTAAGCTATCATGTTATGATTAATGGGGGGGAGGGTTATGGACCTTACCCTGAAAATTGATTGGAAGGATTCTCCCTCCCCTCACCCAGATATTTAAACCCTTCTCTGGGAGACGTCCTCTGTACTACTGCTGCCACTAACAACAAATCAGTGCTGCACCAAGTTTTTGATGTTTACTTCCTCCAAAGTTTGTACCTTCCTCCTCTCTGCTGCCACTAACAACAAATCAGTGCTGCACCAAGTTTTTGATGTTTACTTCCTCCAAAGTTTGTACCTTCCTCCTCTCTGCTGCCACTAACAACAAATCAGTGCTGCACCAAGTTTTTGATGTTTACTTACCTCCAAAGTTTGTACCTTCCTCCTCTCTGCTGCCACTAACAACAAATCAGTGCTGCACCAAGTTTTTGATGTTTACTTCCTCCAAAGTTTGTACCTACCCCCTCTCTGCTGCCACTAACAACAAATCAGTGCTGCACCAAGTTTTTGATGTTTACTTCCTCCAAAGTTTGTACCTTCCTCCTCTCTGCTGCCACTAACAACAAATCAGTGCTGCACCAAGTTTTTGATGTTTACTTCCTCCAAAGTTTGTACCTTCCTCCTCTCTGCTGCCACTAACAACAAATCAGTGCTGCACCAAGTTTTTGATGTTTACTTCCTCCAAAGTTTGTACCTTCCTCCTCTCCAAAAAGTAATACCTTAAAGATAAGTGTTTGCAAATTTTTATAAATTGAGTATAAAGTTATAAATTGAGTTATATTTAAGTGTATACGTATGGATAGAAATATGGATAGACTTATCGACATGATATCTGTGACATAGCTTTAAAAATTTGATGCTATTCTCCCTCCTTTAGTAGGGCTTGTCAACAATATAAAATAAAATTTGACTCTAAACTTGTGCCCCTCCCAATCCTTATTGACTAAAAGCGCATTTAAGAACCTGATTTTTAAATTTTCCCCGTCAGATAAGTAGAATCACTGAGAATCAGAAATTGTATTAACTGGTAGAATATTTCTTGAGTAATTTAGATTAAGCGAATTGTTAAATAAAATATATATTTACAGCTAATTCTTTGAGATGTTAAGAATTTTCTAATTCTTTTTTTTTCTGCGAAATGCGTCTTTTTCACGCGTTGAGAAGGCGTCATTAATATACGATGTTAAAACATTATCTTAAAAACAAATTTTTGATCCGTTTTTTAAAGGTTTTTTAACCCAGCCTCCTCCGAAACAAAAAAATACCCCCTGCCCCACAAAAAAAAGACAAAAATCCTCGATATATTCTTGTCCAAGAATGATAACTACGCGTTCTAGTTTTTCAATAGGTAATGTTCTTATTCTGTGTGGAGTATGATTACTGAAAGTGTGTGTGATGTTCTTGGGATCTACAATTTGTTTTCTTCTTCCTCACTGAGGATTGCTATGTGGAGGTTTCAACCTAAATATTTGCTTTTTTCTATGGTTGTGATTTAACTCGTTTTTCTTTGTCATTCCGTGTTTTTTTTTCTTTTTTTTTTGTCTTTTGATAGTTTTGTAAGATAGTCCAGTATTCAGTTTCTTCGTCATTCTACGTTTCTTTTTGTCTTTTGATAGTTTTGTAAGGTATTCCAGTATTCAGTTAAGTCAGGTAATTAAAAAAAAATTGTTTTAATCCCTGAGCCAAACTTTGTTGACGCAAAATTTTGAGGGTTATGTTCCCTCTGAAACATAGGATTTTACGACAAGCCTACGGCTGTAACTTTCACCAAGAGGACAAGATGCTTATATCGTTGCATTCATTCGTTTTAGACCTGTTCATTCATCATGTCGGAATTATGATATCACTTAGACTTTATCCTAAGTTGTGTTTACACGCAAGTTCAGCCGGACTTCCATGCCCAGACTTGAATGCCTGGCCCATTCCTTAAGCAAGGAAATTCAGCCAGACAAACAGCGCAACTATTAAGCTTAGATGGTGTTGTGTTTAGTACTTTTATGCTTATGCATGGTAACAATACATGGTGTCAGAAGTGGGATATGAACCCACGCCCTCTTTCGCCTCCTCTATGCTTGGTAACATTACAGATGGTGCATATAGTGCGAAGGAGTTTCCTGACAGGCAGAATTTGAGATCATAGACACGGAGTTTCATACTCTAGAAGTGGATAATCTGCTGCACCAAATTCTGCACTTGAACATTCGTGTGAACAATTGTCTGGAAAGAAACTTGTCGAGATATACGATTTTAACTAGACATATATCTAGCCCTGCACTGGCTTAAGCATGCAAGTTCAGCCAGACATGCGCATAAGTGAACACAACTATTAAGCGAAGATGATAAATATAGTGCAAAAAGTCTTTCTGATTGGTAGAATTTGAAACCGTAGACACAGAGTCCCAGACTGTAGGAGTGGATGCTTTGCTGTGACCTGTTGCAGACAAGTGTTCCACCAGGTTCCACGTGTGAACAGGAACTCCCTGGATATTGATGTTTCTAGAGACACTTGTCTAGAGACATCTGAACGCCGCTTTAGTGAATGGTCTGAAATTATGGAATAGTAAAAATAAATTCCTATTTTTTTTTGGGGGGGGGGTTTCTGGTATGTTTTATTGTATTTTCTATTTAACGAAAAATTAAACGCAAATAAAAAAAAACTGTTTGTTAGGTGGATAAACCTAAATCTTGGTTATCAAAGTATAGCTCTGGTATTACGTTGAACGGTAGACACGTGACGTTTACGTTACGGTGGACCGCATAAAAATGATATTATATAAAATTATATAATTCCAATGTATTCTGTTATCCGCCACTTGTTTTCCATTGAGTATAAGCAAACTGTTTCTTAAAAACCGTTTTTTTTTTCGAGTTTAACAAAGCGTAAACTTGAGTGCTGGTGGTATACTGTGACAGTACCGAAAGGTGTTTTGAGCTTTTTACCTTTTGTCTATTCCGATTTATAAGATTTAAAAATTTGTAAATCCATTTCTTATAATTAGGTAAAGAAAACCTTGATGTGGCTTACAATTTTACTGAAAACATAATATAAGCGGTGAATATAGCGAATATAAAATATTTTTATAGTCAATATTTTTAATTCTATATTAAAATATTCTTGTATTAAAATATTGTAAGCAAAAAGTGGCAAAGGGACCACATACCCTAAAAACTCTATTTTTGCTCATATAAAAGCATCAGATAAGCCCTTTTGTTTTTTGCACAATCTTAAGTGTTTTAATCATATATCCTTTGTTAGATGTACGTCCCTACCAATCAAGATATACTGCACGCTCGAAAAGCTACAAAAGGAATTACAGAATTTGTGATCCCGATTCAAAAGGTTCCATTTCGTTTTGTTGATGTGGGGGGACAGCGATCTCAGCGCGCCAAGTGGCTCAAATGTTTTGATAACATCACATCCATCATGTTTCTAGTCTCTTCTTGTGAATATGACCAAGTCCTAGTTGAAGATAGGTAAGAACATCTTTGTGTTATTTTCAAGTACTAAGGACATCAAAATAAAAAACAAATTAATTCCCCCTCCCCTAGACCCACCTAAGGTCTATTCATGTGTGAAGCCAATGATTATCTAAGATTTTTTGTTGTTGTTTCAAAATTATAACATCCTTAGGACAGTTTAACAATTTCGTTGGTGTTGCCTTGTAAAACCGGGAAAATGAATAAGATGCCTATAAAATGGATAATTTTAGGCTGTGATGCGAATTTCTTAATTTTCTAAAGTCCAAATATTTATCTTAGTACGTTCACTTCTGATTTTTTTTTTTTTTTTTTTTTTTTTTTTTTTTTTTTTTTTTTTTTTTTACAACTTTATTTTCAAATATCCTCTTCAAAACCGAAAAGAGTCATTCGTTGGTTTTGGCTCATTTTGCCATGGTCCTGCCAAACTAACCAAACTCAAACTATGCAACAACATCTTAAAATTCTTTGTTTTTACTGTAAAAAAAAAAAAAAACCTAATGTAGGCCTACTTAACATTTCTATTGTAATTGGTTTGTGTTTTCACTAAAGCGCTAGTTTTTATATTTCTCTAAATATGCAGGTAATTATCAGGAACCCATCTGAGGTCTATTGAATTTACCTGAAAATCACGATTATCTAATAATTTTTGTTGTTGTTTCAAAATTATAACATTCTAAGGGCAGTACCAGATTGTCGTTGTTGTTGCCACGTTGAACCGTGAAAATAAATGAGATGCCTATATTGTGGACAATTTCAGGTTTATGATACAATTTTTTTAAGTTAGTCTGAAGTCCTAATATTTACCTTGGTACGTCCACTTCAGATTTATTTACAACATTGTCTTCAAATATCTATTTTAAAACTGAAAAGAGAGTCATTCATTGGATATGGGACATTTTGCAGATGTCGTACCAAACTAAGCAATTTCGAATTATGTGAAAACACCTTAAAATTCTTTGTTTTTCTACTGTAAAAGTAAAAATGTTTCTTTTTCTTTATTGTTTTTAAACTATATACTGGTTTGTGTTTTCAGCAAAGCGCTAATTTCTATATTTCTGTAAATATAAAGGAATTATCACAGGTCGGTTTATTTGTGCTATTTTATAGATAGGTGTTGCAGAAACTGAGTAGCAATAATTTTTTCTCGTGAAGTTTCAACTTTGCTCTTTACTTCCATAGGAAAAACTTTGTTATTAGTGTTATTTTTACCTTTTTTCCCTTTTTTGTTATTTCCTATTCTTTTATATGATTTTTTATATTGTTTTTATATTGTTTAAAAAAATTTATATTATATTATATATATTTACATTTTTTATTTTTTTATTTTTTTATTTATATTGTATCATATTTATTCTGTTATTTTATTCTTGTTTTTTTGCTATTTTTGTTATTTGTTATTGTTTTTTCCTTTGCTATTAGTGTTATTTTTTCCTCTGTTTTTTAATACACAATAAACCTGACAAAACGTATTTTTGTATATAATATCTTATTTTTTCCAACGAACTGTAATTTTGTAAGTAGCTGCAATATTATGCAGCGCCATTTATCGACAGTCTAATATTTGCAGTTCCTTGGAACTGCAGTTTACTATTAGTCTTGTTCGCATTTCTTTTTTTCGGGAGGTACGGACACATCCTTGAAAAACACAAAAATAGGCAATCTCAACGATAACCATTCAAAACTATTGTGAAAGTATGATAATTTGGAATATTGTTTTCAGAAGAGACAGCCTACATTACGTATAGACTGCGTAATTTTAAACAAAAAATATTGATAATTGCTTTTTGTAGTTTTCTTAAAACTAATAAAAGTTTTCTTTCGTATTTAATAGACAAGCAGGTCGTCCCCCGAATGGAGTGGGAGGATGTCGTAAATAACTGAAATGAGAACTTCTTGGGAAGATGTAAAGAGGGAGGCTTTGTATAGATTGGAATGGAGAAGGAGCGTGCGTAGCCGTGTTGGCTCTGATAACCTGGTGCTGCAGCGAGTTGTTAGTAGTAGTTGCAGTATTTTAGCAGTAAAAGAAGCCCTTATGGTCATCGCTATTGCAACAGAAGTTTGCTGTTTTTTTTTGCATTTTTTTTCTTTGTTCTTATTTCTCATTATCAGTTGGTTGAATGTTAATTTGAAAAAAATAATAAAAACAACAAAACAATGTTAGTTAAGTCGTTAGCCAACCAATTTTGTTACGTCAGTGGGAAATCGGTTTACAAGAAAATCTGGTAATCAAAATGTGAGACTTGCGAGGGAGATATTTTGGGTAAGGGTGAATGTTCAATATAGCTTTTATATAGTTTCCACTCGGCCATCTTAGAATTTAGTTGACTAACATATTAGAACTATTGACCTGAATTGTTGCCCTAGTGACCAAATTGTTGACGCTATTTGACCCAATATATGGTAGAAACCGGCACTTTGTCGTGCCGAGATCTCTTGTGACGTAAAAATCGCGGTAGGACTTGCAGTTTCTGGCCAAATGAACCTTATCATGGTTTTCAGCAATAATTATCGATTTTCAGCAATGGTGATTTCAGTGGTGTGCTTTTTATTTCAGCTTGATGTGTTTGAGGGGTTTCAGGCTTCTCAAAATATTCTCGTAATAAATTATTCTAACTTGAAATTATTCTCATATTAAATTTTTATTATTATAACTCCCAGAATTATCGTGATGTCTCATAAATCTCATTATTTTCTTAACACTTGTTTTTTTTATATTTTTGTTACTATGGGGTCTTACCGCGGTTGCAGTGGCCATGATATATCCTAATTGGCTCAAGACAAAACAAAAATAAAATGACAGTGAAGAAAACCATTTCACATCCCTTATCAAACAGTTCGTGGTACCCGGCTCAATAGTAACCGAAACTTTGAAAACGAAATTCTGATACCAATAGATGCTTCAAAAGAATCAGATTTTTATGCTGATTTCAAATATATAAATTCCTCGGGTTTAATCTTGACCCATCAAAACTTACGAGCGTGAAAAAATTTGGCTTATCTTAGAAAAATTGGAGAAACCACTCCCTAAAAGTCATAGAATCTTAATGAAAATCACTTCATCAGATTCAGCTGAAACAGTATATACGTTACACTTGAAACAGTAGAGGTTTCAAGCTCCTATCTGGAAAAATGTGGAATTTTGTTGTTTTTTTTTAAAGAAGAAAGATAACGGATGTGTGTTTATTTTTTTGTTTTTTTTTTGTCCTAGGGGTGATTGTAGCAACCCAGTGGTCCTATAATATTGCAAGAAGGCTCGTTCGAACGTAAATTACATTTTCTGGTTCCCTTTTTAAGCAACAAAAAAGTTGGAGCATAATTAGGCCCCCTCTCACGCTCTCTTTTTGCCAACGTCACCCGATAAAAATTTTGAGATAGCCATTTTGTTCAGCATAGTCGAAAAATTTAATACCTATGTTCTTGAGGATGACTTGATCTCTCACAATACTCAAGGGAGTGGCTGCAAGTTGTGAACTTTGCTCATTGTTTACGTAAAGTATTGGTTAGTGTCAAGGGTATTGACGTTTTCAGGGGTATTTTTATGGTGGGGGAGGGGACACTTCGGAGGATCTGTCCAATGTAAAAATTTTAATGGGGGGAGGAGGGCTAGGGGCTGGATTTCCCAGAATTGCTTAAAAATGATCGGAGATTCAACACACACAAAAAAACTAATTTTTCAACTGAAAGTAAGGAGCAACATTAAAACTAAAAACGAACAGAAATTATTACGTATATGAGGGGCTCACACCTCGTTAATACCTCGCTCTTTACGCTAACGTTTTTTTAGTACTTTCAAAAGAGCTGTTTATTCCAATTAAACGGCATTTGTGATTCAGGGGTCATCCTTAAAGAATTGGAACAAGATTCGAACTTTAGCGTAAAGAGCGAGGTATTGATGATGGGGCTAAGCCCCCTCATATACGTATGACTTCTGTTCGAAAGTTCCTTACTTTCAGCTGGAAAAGCTTGTTTTTTTTCAAATTTGATTACTGTAAACGCGACAGGAAATGACTCCTTATTCAATCTCAATATTTGTAATAAAATCATCTTATAACTTTCATAATATGAAAAAAACTTCGTTTTCTTAAAGAGTTAAAGAGGCTGCGTCCCAAAGTCGAATCTTAAAACGTACAGGAATTAGGAGAGGCAGTTGGGCGGCTGCCGCCCCCCAAACCCCCCGCTTTTAAAGACTCTTTTGTACAGGTTTTTTGTTGGCTTCGGAACCCCCCGCTCTTGGCTTCAGAAAGGCCCTCTTTTAATTAACAAAACAAAAAACCTGTACAAAAGAGGCTTTAAAAGCGGGGGGTTTGGGGGCGGCAGCCCCCCAACTGCCTCTCCTAATTCCTGTACGTTTTAAGGTTCGACTTTGGGACGCAGCCTCTTTAACTCTTTAAGAAAACGAAGTTTTTTTCATATTATTTCTGTACGTTTTTCTACAATCCATGGTGGATGTAATTTAATAATTCCTGTAC
The DNA here is from genome assembly GCF_032884065.1 of Artemia franciscana. Lineage (NCBI taxonomy): Eukaryota > Metazoa > Arthropoda > Branchiopoda > Anostraca > Artemiidae > Artemia > Artemia franciscana. The sequence goes on along the minus strand of NC_088869.1, from coordinate 39,522,503 downwards.
TCCTCGTACAGGAATTAGGACTGCCTCTCCTAATTCTTGTACGTTTTAAGGTTCGACTTTGGGACGCAGCCTGTTTAACTCTTTAAGAAAACGAAGTTTTTTTCATATTTTGTGAAAAAAAAACACCCGATAAGGGACTTGAACCCTTGACCTTAGGATTAAAAGTCCCGCGCTCTACCGACTGAGCTAACCGGGCATGTTTGAAGTCGAAATACCTGCATGTGTATAAATATAACTTTTAAGAATTTCAAAAATTAACATGGGCTCTTATGGGGAAACGGGTTTTCTAAGCTAGAAAATCGGGGGGTTAAGATTTTCCGACGAAACTATCCAGGAAAATTACTCGGAGAATTCCGCGTCGAATGAGTCTTCGTACACCCAGATCCAATGTCGGCTGTGACCTGTAGGCGTGGCGCAAAAAAAAGAACATGAACATTAAGTGGCTATGGGTGGTTTCTGGAAAACAGGGAAGGAGTTATCGGATCGAGATGAAATTTCGCGGATAAGCTCCTGGGCCCTAGGGGACCTTAACTTGTGAATTTCAGCCCGATCGGACAACATTAAAAGGGGGGTGGGGTTGGTGGGTCGAAACTTTCGGCCAGATTTTCCTCTTTAAAGAGGCACGAGTGTGCCTCCTTGATAGTCTCATAATTCTCATTCTCATAATTTAATTGCAAACTACTGTTCAGTTGAATGTTCCAAATTAGTGGTAAGTAGGGAAATATTTGTCACTAGACAGTTTCTTTTAAAATCTGATGAATTTTTGGTTACCATTGGCTATGATCCTGGCTGCAGTAACCATGGTATAGCTTAATTGGCTTCAAACTAGACAACCAAAAAACTATCAGTAAAGAATACCATTTGGCATCCGCTAGTACACTAAAAATGACGGGATATGGTAAAGGTAAGGTAAAGAGTACGGTATTGGACTATACAGTTCCTACCCGCGGTGATGCTCTTCGTATCATGGCCCTTCATACAGGAAGTGCAATGGAAGGGTGAGGGCAGCTATCCTATGCTTTCGTATATCTTTCCTGTTTACCTTCCCCAGATTTTTCAGGTATTCATTTTAGACTGGGTTGATTTTGGTTGTGTTTACATTCACGCCACTCACCCCTGTTCTAGACCGAATAACATTCGACACCAGGACTAGAACCCCTGTCCCCCCAGACAAAGGTTTTTAAGTCTAGGATGCTAACCATTTGGCTAGGACGGCACTCGGCGGCAGGATATGACATCTTATTTAATCTCAATATGCGTAATAAAGTCAACTAAAGGGTATCGGAAACTTACTGAGTAGAAATTATCGCTAGTATCGAAAAAAAATTATCAACGTCATCTCACGTTTGACTACTTGGTTTGGGTCTAATTGCCGCATACTTGCTTTTCCATGCACTTTAAGATTCAGGGTAAAGGAAGGCAATAGGAAGGAAAGGGCTATCGGAGAATTTGGAATCAAATGGGAAAGTTAAACTCTCCTAGAATTAGATTATGCTGGTAATTTGAGTGCTCTAGATGAAAATTTTAGTAAAACTAACAATTTTTGGTGGTTTGAGAGCTAAGTTGCATGAATTGGCTTGCAACTTAATGTTCAGAAGAATAAGTCGCTTCGAATGGGAATAAATAAAAGTGGAAAGGTTATGTTGGGTAACGAGAAGATCGATGAAGCGGATGGTTTGACTTACCTGGGTAATAGTATTAGGAAAGATGATGGATGCAGTGAAGATTTTAAATATAGAATAGCCTAGGCTCAGGGTGTTTTTTTTTCACAGTTGAAAAAAGTTTGGAAGAATGGGAAGATAAGTCTGCGAACCAAGACTAAAATATTGGAAGCTTCAGTGGTAATAGTGATCAAGTATGGTTCTAAAACGTGGGTGCTTCGAAAGATAGAGGAGGATTTGTTAGATCTTTTACAGAGGAATTTTCTACGAATTATTTTGGGTATCCGTCCGACTGACCGTATTTCAAACAGTAAGTTGTGTGAAAATTCTGGTTGTATCCCACTTTCTGGGGCTATAATGAGATAAAGATACAGTTCGCTAGGACACGTCATGCGGATGAAGATTGGAATATTGCAGAAGATCATCTTTTGTGCCATCCATCTATGGCCAAACGAAAAGCAGGTTGTCCCCAAATACAAGAGGTCTTAGGATAGGATTTAAAGGAAATTAGAACTCTTTGGGAGGGTTTAAAAAGGGAGATTTGGATAGATTGGGATGGAGGAGCGTGCAGAGCTGCGTGGCCTCAGAGGGCTTGATTCTGCAGTAAGTTGTTAGTTGTAGAAGTGAATAAACTGTTTTGAATGGGGGCTGTTCATGTATAATGACGTCATTGAACAGCAGGATATGACACTGTTATTTGTTCTAAAAGACTTTTTTTTTTGCAGGACAACGCCTCGACTGACCGAGTCGCTTACAATTTTTGACACAATAATCAACCATCCAGCGTTTTCAAGGATATCAGTGATACTTTTCTTAAATAAGATGGATTTGCTGAAGGAAAAGGTTGAGCGGGGTGACAGTCTCATCTCAGAATATTGCCCTGATTTCAAGGTAAGTTCTCAACTGCGTTTTGTTAAGCGATTCCTATGCTTGGTTGTTTCCGCTTGACAGCCAATTCCTACAGTGATTTTGCTTGGTACTCTTGCCTATCAGAATATACCGTCTCTTGCCGGAATCAAGCTTGACGGGCTTTGTGAATAAGATAAGTTTAGATGGCAGAAGCTTAACTTTAGTTACCCCAAGCAACCAAGGGTTTTTTTTTACCAAGTGATTCCTTCGTCAAGTGAAAACGACCGAGCAGTGTCATTGTTTGAATTCTAGCTCGTGTCTCTGATTGGAAGTGAAATTCTTTAGCTCTTTTAGAAAATATCCTCAAAGAAACATATAACTCTGAATACCTGTCTTAAAAAGAATGCTAGGTTTTTAGCAGTGCGCAAACAGAAAGCATTTATTTCAGCGCACAATTTTTTTCCGGCCGAAGAATTAAATCTTTATACTTTGTTCTAAAATAGAAGGGAACTGAATATTCCCCAACTGAAGATTTTATCTGTTGGTTAAGGAAGATGAACTTTTTTTTGCAGCACAATAAATTGATGCTTTGCTTGGCAATACGAAGCCCCGAGTTTGATCCCCGTCGTAGTGAGGCTGGACGACAAGCCAAGTCCCTTTAAAAGGACCCTGCAATTGAATGTCAATGCTACACCCTATGCGCAAGCAATGGCTCTGGAGGATTTTTTTTTTAAGAAGATGACAGTGTCAGTGACTGTCATGGACTTACCTCAGCTTTAGCTAGGTGACAGTCAAATCTCAAAATATTGTACTGGTTTTAAGGTAACCCTTCAGCTGAGTTTTGTCAGATGACAGTTAGTTTTGTCAAGTGATTCCTACACTTGGTCCTTTTTGCTTGAGGTTTGACAGCAAATTCCTACAGTGACGTCGCTTAGTCGCCTTTGTCTGTTAGAATTTACCGTCTCTTGCCGGAACCAAGCTTGATTGCTTTGTTAATTTGGCAATTTTAAATGGAAGAAGCTTACCTTTGTTTACCTGAAGTGACCAAGTGATGTTTAGGCCAAGTGATTCCTTCGTCAAGTGAAAACGGTGTGTTTTCAGTTTTCTTTTCTCAAGAATAAACTGGATAAGATTTTCAATATCAAAATTAAAACAAGAATAAATAAAAATGTTTGAAAACATTAAGTAGAATAGTTTGTAGTAGAAAAATTGATATACTGTTGACTAACCCAATTGATATTCGAATTAGCTAATTACTAATTAATTAAATTAAGTTGGATGATTCGTATGTAATAATATTAATAAATATTATATAAAACATTAATTAATATTATATATCTATACATGTTATTATATATTGTAATATAATATAATATATAATAATAATAACATATATTATATATATATATATATATATATATATATAATATAATATATATATATATATGTATATATATAATATAATATATATATATATATATATATATAAAATATATATATATATATAATATATATATATATATATATTATATATATATATATATATATATATATATATATATATATATATATATATATATATATATATATATATATATATATATATACTAGCTGTTGGGGTGGCGCTTCGCGCCACCCCAACACCTAGTTGGTGGGGGCGCTACGCGCCCCCCCCCCAAGCCCCCCCGCGCGCGTAAGTCGTTACGCGCCATATTAGTTACGCGCCATTGTAGTTGTGTCCCTATGTCCCACCTGTGAATATAGATATATATATATATATATATATATATATATATATATATATATATATATATATATATATATATATATATATATATATATATATATGTTTTTAACTACGTAAAACTTGCGAATATACAACATTCTTTGCTGTCCCATTGTCTGTGCATATAAATAGATTGTCAGGTTTACCGACTCTTGAACATGCAACATATAATGGTCCATGGGAAAACAATCCGTATTCAGATCTATACCTCATGATTCTAATGATTGCCCTTGAGCTTTGTTGATGGTGATTGCTAATCGACCATTCCCTGAGTCGCCATCGTCATTTATATATCCCCCTGTGCACCCCGGCGTCCCCTTTGTAGTTATGTCCCTGTGTCCCGGTCGTCGTCATTTATACTCCCTGTGTCCCGGTGCTTTGTTGATTGCTAATCGAACATTCCTTTTGTCCCGGTCGCTTTCTCTTTGAGTGTCGTCATTTATTTAGATTGTCAGGTTTACCGACTCTTGAGCATGCAACATATAATTGTCCATGGGAAAAACAATCCATATTCAGATCTATACCTCATGATTCTAATGATTGCCCTTGAGCTTTGTTGATGGTGATTGCTAATTGAACATTCCCTGTGTCCCGGTCGTCATTTATATTCCCAGTATTCCGGTCGTCATTTGTGTCCCAGTGTTCCCCTTTTAGTTCTTTTTTATTGGTTTTGACCTTTTTTTAGGTTTTTTAGTTTTTTTCTTTTAGTTTTTTTTGAAGTTTTTATCTTTTTAGTTTTTTTTATTTTTATTTATATTTTTTTAGTTTTCTTTTTCTCCTTTATTTTTCAGTTTTTTTCCTTTTTTTTAGTTTTTTTTTCTTTTTTAGTTCTTTTAGTTTTTACCTTTTTTAGTTTTTTTTAGTTTTTTAGATGAAAATTTTTTTTAGTTTTTTTCCTTTTTTTCTTTTTAGTTTTTTATTGGTTTTTACCTTTTTTTTAAGCTTTTTTAGTTTTTTTTCGTTCTTTCTTTTTACTTTTTTTTTTAGTTTTTATCTTTTAGTTTTTTTTTGAAGTTTTTATCTTTTTAGTTTTTTTATTTTTATTTATATTTTTTTAGTTTTCTTTTTCTCCTTTATTTTTCAGTTTTTTTCCTTTTTTTTAGTTTTTTTTTTCTTTTTTAGTTCTTTTAGTTTTTACCTTTTTTAGTTTTTTTTAGTTTTTTAGATGAAAATTTTTTTTAGTTTTTTTCCTTTTTTTCTTTTTAGTTTTTTATTGGTTTTTACCTTTTTTTTAGCTTTTTTAGTTTTTTTTCGTTTTTTCTTTTTACTTTTTTTTTTAGTTTTTATCTTTTTTATTTTTTTTATTTTTATTCTTAATATTTTTTTAGTTTTCTTTTTCTCCTTTATTTTTCAGTTTTTTTCCTTTTTTTAGTTTTTTTTTCTTTTTTAGTTCTTTTAGTTTTTACCTTTTTTAGTTTTTTTTAGTTTTTTAGATGAAATTTTTTTTTAGTTTTTTTCCTTTTTTTCTTTTTAGTTTTTTATTGGTTTTTACCTTTTTTTTTAGCTTTTTTAGTTTTTTTCGTTTTTTCTTTTTACTTTTTTTTTTAGTTTTTATCTTTTAGTTTTTTTTGAAGTTTTTATCTTTTTAGTTTTTTTATTTTTATTTATATTTTTTTAGTTTTCTTTTTCTCCTTTATTTTTCAGTTTTTTTCCTTTTTTTAGTTTTTTTTCTTTTTAGTTCTTTTAGTTTTTACCTTTTTTAGTTTTTTTTTAGTTTTTTCGATGAAATTTTTTTTTAGTTTTTTTCCTTTTTTTCTTTTTAGTTTTTTATTGGTTTTTACCTTTTTTTTTAGCTTTTTTAGTTTTTTTTCGTTTTTTCTTTTTACTTTTTTTTTTAGTTTTTATCTTTTTTATTTTTTTTTTTTATTCTTAATTTTATTAGTTTTCTTTTTCTCTTCTATTTTTCAGTTTTTTCCTTTTTTTTAAGTTTTTTTTTAGTTGACGTCACCTGATCCACGATCCACAGATCCACAGACAACTTATTTTTATATATATAGATATATATATATATATATATATATATATATATATATATATATATATATATATATATATATATATATATATATATATATATATATATATATATATATATATATATATGTACCGGGAGCTTCGCCACCGTACCCAGTCACTCGACATGCGGCAGGTTTCTATATATGAATTCTCATTGTCAATTGTCTTCTAACCGCAGATGTGAGCCGCTTCTTTACGTCATGACGGCATCACAGGCTCATTACAACCACCCTGGGAAAAATATTCCCAGGACTTCTTTAAAGTCCTAACCTATTTCGATCGCTCTTGTGACTCTAACAATAAGACGTTTTGTTGGTAGTCGTCAGGGCTTCCTTCCATAACTCGTTATATGTTCTTCGTTCATTTTCAGTTGTGGTTGCAGAACTTATAAGCTACGTTGTCTTTTCAGACGAGAAAATGCCACGTATAACATTCCATGATTAAAAACTGGCAAACTAAGGTCGACGCCAACTAATTCAAAATTTTGCTCTTGCGACTTATGTATGGTCAGGGCAAGTGCGGATCGAAATGGAAACTGATGTTTTTGAACTGTACATCCAAGTTGACCTTCACGAGAGTTCGCTGTAACTCGAGAAATGTGAACTTATTTTCCTGTTTTTTCCCCAGTAATGATATTTGCCTTTATTATGTTGTTGCATAATTCAGTAACTATAAGGCAGGTCCCATTATACATCCCTTCTGAGTTACGCAAAAGCATAACTATCGTATTTTTCTTAATTTTTACGTCATGTGGTGGTAATTCTGCACTTTCAACTTAATTGACGAATTCTAGAATAAATTCAATTCCTCCTTTTTCTTTGTCTTTTACGGAATCGTAACTTTTTTCGATTTGCATTCTCCTGGGAAGCAATCGACAATTTTCGAATTTATTTTACTAACTTCTCTTTTTATTGAAGCAAAAATAACTCGACCCTTTATTAAATTGAAATTTTGTTTTGACAAACATACTCTAAAAACTTCCTCGATTAAATTGCCGCTGGGAATTATGTCTTCGGGTAATTCAATTTCATTACGAAGATTTTTAGGAAGATTTCCATTTCCCAGTTCGAGGATGTACTTTGCAGATGCTTCCTGTTCAGGATCAACCCGCATATTTTTCTCAAAGGAAATATGTTTGAAATTATTCCAAATATGACTTTTTTTTATTGATAAATCGAGTGTTTTACTGCGGTTGCTTCGGGGTTGAACTGACACTGTCAGAAATCACCTCCAGCAACTAAAATTTTCCCACCAAATGGCAAGTTTGGATTTGCAATGGACCGCGACAACTTATCCATATTTTGTAAGTCATACTTGGGAAGCATGGGTGCTTCGCCAAGTAGGAAAACGTCTACTTGAGCTTATTGGAAAACGTCTACTTGAGCCAATTCTAATGCTTTGCTTGAACCAGGTCATGCACTTGAAACAGAATCTGAGGAAAGTGGAACTTTCAAGCCAAAGGTCTTGGGTGTTGTTAGTCCTAATAGCAATAAAGTTGCTGCTATTCTCGTATAAGTCATACATTTTACTTCTTTCCACATAGAATGGTGTACAAGCTTTTATAAACAAATGTTTTACCGGCACCACCTGGTCCATCTAATTCTCTTTTTCGCACTTCTAACGACCCGTGTCTTTGCTCTTCATTTTCATCTTTGACATGTTTTGATACTTGCTGTTGCATATCTGCTAAGCGTATTTGTCTATCTTCAATATTTTGGGTTTTGGTTACTTTAGACAATTTAGCAATGCACTTCTCTTTAGATGCCCATATTGATGTTGTCGCAACTGATAGACCAGGTTGTCAATTTTCACATCTTATCACGTTTGATAGTTCAGGTGTTGGTTCCAAAGAATTATCTTTTACAGTAGCTGTAACTGCAAATTTTCGTTCTTTTGGCCTTCCTACAGACATGGTTTGATAAATAAATGAGATCATATGATGTCTTGAAGTACATGACATATGAATTTTCTCAGACTTCTGGCCTATCTAGATCTTTTTATTTTTTATGCAAGAAAATCCCGGGATACCAATTTTTTTGAGAAAAAATAAATACATACATGCATATACAATTATTGCTTGTTATATATATATATATATATATATATATATATATATATATATATATATATATATATATATATATATATATATATATATATATATATATATATATATATATATATATATATATATATATATATATATATATATATATATACATGCATATCATATGTAATATAATATTTATATTACGTATTGATGAAAAAAGAATTTAAATTTTTTTTATTTAGCCAAGCAACAAAAATTCTCTTGGACACTAGAACTAAACATGTTTTGAATAATTCGTAGTAAACTGAAAAGGAACCAGGAAATGTTTAGTTAATATAAATCTAGAATTATGAGCAGAATTTGAAAAAAAAATGGTTGCGTTGTATATTTAGCGAGGGGTCACCCAGTTCCGAAACCTGGTGTACATCTCGCAGTGCTGCGTGTTCCAAACAATTCCACCATTTATGGCATTGTCCTTGCAACGCTCGCCAAACTTTGTCTGCGCTTGGTGCGTGCCACCTGGTGTAAGTGATTTCTAAAAGTCGGCGATCCCTCAATATTTAGTAGGATTCCTTCTTAAAGTAAACCACGAGGTCCGAAAGCCCTACTATGCAAACATGCCTTGTTTTCGACAACTGTGTTTGAAAAACCACTATTTTCAACGCTCTAACAAAAATCTTGGATTAGTGAACTTAGTTTTACCTTACTTTATATTTATCGCAATATTCAAAAACTAAAAACACAGGGAAGTCGGGTGATTAGTGTGTATGCTATAAACACTGATGAAGATTCCTTGACTGCTAAATTTTTTCTGTGTGTAGATTTTTGGAGGAGTGTCAATTGAGGGGAGGGCTAAATTTACTTTCCTAAGCCCCCCCCCTTAGATTCTGAAAAATTACCCATATTACTAATTTATGAAAAAAATGAGACCACCCCCTCTATATTTTCACGAATTATTGGTTTCCATTAAGTATTTTCTAAGATAAACTATCCTTATAGGCATAGGCTGTGCTGGGATCTTTTTTCAGTATATTCTTTTCTTTAATTCCTTTCAATTTAAACATTTTTGAAAATTATTAGCTAACTCTTCAATTCCAAGCTAGCAGAAAATTGTTGGCTGTCATTGCAAGTTAGCAATTAGATAGTCGAAAAAATTTTAGTTATAACTCCAACTAAACTTTGATTCTTGGAAGACTTTCACGAGTGTCCCTAATAATTTTTTTTTTATTAGTTGTATTGTATCGGATTAACAACGCTTCTTGACTACTAAGGTCCCTGCGTCGGCCCTGCAGTGCATTCCTGCAGCATGGTTCGATCTCTGGGTCCCGTATTACCAAGCTAAGGTCAAACCCACTGCGCCACCACAGGAATTTTACTAGTTTTGCGGCATGCTTTCCAAATTTGAATTTGATTATGTGTAATAAAAAAAAAGAAAAAAAGAAGATAAGACGTAAGTTTTATCATCTATTTTTTGCATTTTTGTTGGCAACTGTCTGCTAATTGAAGGAAACCGCACATTCTCCACCATATGTCAATAAATGGCCAAGGCCAGAACCAATATTTGGTTTCATGTCCGTCGAAAATTCGCATGGACGGAAGTACCATTAAAGTGTGTGCCTTGTCACAAAATCTAACTTTAAGCATGTCGTGAAAATATGGTCGTGCATGTTTTTAAGCGAAAATGTTAAAAGCTTTTTTCTGTGGGTGATAATGAGTTAAATTACGAATTTCATGGATCGCCATTCACATTTTTAGAGGAAATATCTTTGGACCTAAAATTAAAAATTTTTGAAAATTTCTTAAGTTTTTCTCTTCTGTCTTTAAGTTGTAGTTTGAATTTGTCGAGATGAGCTCGGGGGCTATTAATTTTGGGTGAGTGAGAGTAAGTTGATAGAGAGAGTAAGGAGGGGGTAAATGAGATCATATGTCGCTGTTCATAGGTTTTTCATTCAATTGCATATTCAATCCAGTACAGTCATTTCTGATGGAACAATTTAGTCTTCGTGATTAAAATCAATATTCTAACATTTAGCTAACCAGTTATGTTTATTTTAGTAGCATTAGTAATTTTATGTTACCAACATGCCTACCTACGTTATTATTACGTTAATAAGCTGTATTTTGAATTTGTCAAGATCAGTTAGTTTGTTAAGAACTTTGGGTGAGTTCTATGAAATGGGTACCATTTTACCATATTTCAGATAGTGGGTGCCAATTGCTGAAAATATAGCAGGGGAAGGGCAAAGATTTTTTCTCGAAGATAAAAAAAAATAATATTTTTCAAAATATAGGAGGGTAGACTTAGTTTTTTTTCTTTTTTTGTAACTGTCTCACTCTCTCCATTTAGACGCCCTTGTTTTGCCCGGTGCAAAATACCCTTTTGCAATGACCCCTTATTTTTAGAGTTAAATAATTTATAAATTAGTTCGTGCACGAACTGTAACTAAGGAGCGACGCGGCTCAATGGTAACCGAAACTCTGAAAAACGGAATTTTCCAGTAGATATATTAAAATAATCGGATCATTATGCTGATTCCAAATATACGTATAATTCCATGAAATTTAGTGTTACACCAAAATTTTCCTGATTTAAAAAAAAGGAGAGAAACGCTCCTAATAGTCAAAGATGCTTAATGAAAATCACACTTCAGCGTGTGGAAGTACCCTACTGTAGAGGCTTAATGTCGAATTTATTTTTTGCCAGAAGAAAGATGATGGATGTGTGTCTGTTTTTTGTTTGTTTTTCTTTCCTAGTGGCGATCCTATCGACCCAGTGGTCCTAAAAAATTGGGAGAAGACTCGTTCGAACATAAATTCAAAGTTTTAGCGTCCTTTTTAAGTGACCAAAAAGATTGGAAGGCAACTAGGTCCCCTCCTACACTCCTTTTTTCCAAAAATTTTGAAATAGCCATTTTGTTCAGCAAAAATTGATAGGCCAAATAATTATGCCTTTGAAGATAGAATTACCCCCCCCCCCCCCAGAGAAAGGTCTTTTGAGTTATTAAATTTCTCCATTGTTTGCGTATTGTATTTGTTAATGGGAAGTATGTATAAATTTTTCTGGTGGGGGTTGAATTTTCTGCTGGGGTGATTATCTACGGGGAGAATTTTCCATGGAGAGGGAAATTTCCAGGGGGTGAACTTTTCAGGGAAATTTTACGTTGGGAAAATTTGCCAGAATTTCTGTTCGAAATTGTTTTTATATATCTTTCTTTCTCTTTGTTGACTTAATTTTACGCGTGAAAATGCCCAGGGTAATTATCCGGGGTAAATTTTTACCGGGACTGAATTTTCTGGAGGATACTTCATTGGTGATGCAGGATTTTTTCGTGGAAGTGAAGGCAAATTTCCTGGCATTATTTGGAAAACGATCAGAGATTAAATAAAAAAAAAATTCAACGGAAAATAAGGAGGAATATTAAAACATAAAACGAACAGAATTTATAACGTATGCAGTAAAAAAATTTTGCGCAAAGAGTGAGTTGTCGAGGAAGGGCAATCCCCTCATATTCGTAATAACTTCCTTTTTTTTTAATATTTTTCCTCACTTTGAGTTGAAAAAACTCGTTTTTATGGCACTTGGTATTAACCAAGTTAATACCAATATTCGGAAAAAATAGAAAAAATGAAGTATTTTTAACTTACGAACGGTTGATCAGATCTTAATTTGATATTTAGAAGGATCTTGTGCTTTAAAGCTCTAATTCTAAATTCTGACCAGATCCTGTGACATTGGGTGGAGTTGGAGAGGGAAACCGGAATTCTTGGAAAATGTGAAAATTGGGGTATTTTTATCTTACGAATAGGTGATCGGATCTTAATGAAATTTTATATTTAGAAGGAATTCATGTCTCAGAGCTCTCATTTCAAATCCCGACCAGATCTTTTAACGTTGGGGGGAGTTGGAGGGGGAAATTTTGGAAAACACTTGGAGTGGAGGAATCGGGATGAAGCTTGGTGGATAGAATAAGCAAATGTCCTTGATACGTGATTGACGTAACCGTACTGGATTCGCTCTCTTTGGGGGGAGTGGTTCAGTGATTTGGCGAGTTTTGTGCTTCTGGACGTGCTAGGACGATGAAAATTGGTAGGCGTGTCAGGGTGCTGCACAAATTGACTTGATAAAGTCGTTTTCCCAGATTCAACCATCTGGTGGGCAAAAGGGAGAGGAAAAATTAGAAAAAATGAGGTATTTATAACTTACGAGTGGGTGATCGGATCGTAATGAATTTTGATATTTAGAAGGACATCGTGACTCAGAGCTCTTATTTTAAATCCTGACCGGCATTAAGCCTTTGATTTTCCTTTTAAATCAATCTATTGATTCTTAGAATTTTGTTAGAGCTCATACCATATGAGCTCTTGGCTCGTAGCTCTTCTTGCCTCGTCACAAGTGCCAGCTCTTGTTTTATTTAATTGCGCAAAACGACGAGTTAGTTGAGCTTGTTTCATTGACAAAATTTAAATGAATTAAATTGGGGCAACTTGTGTACGTAAAACCCAGTCATTATACGGAGTCAAACCTAGAGTTCACTAATTGACTCGCTTGCACTATTTGTTGAGACTCGCTTGAAAAAAAGTGTCAAGATTCTTTTGGAATCGATCCAAAGTGAGAGGATTTTTTTGTGAGGAAGGAGTGGCACAAGGTTCTCTTACTGTTTCTGTAGCGACGTTAGTGATGCGAATAGAAAGAAAGTGAATCTCGCAAGTCGTTGATATTTACCTATTTTTCTAAACTAAGATAAATTCTGGCAAAAAGCAATACACGGGGGAGCGACTCTATCCCTCCCTTTTAGAAAACCGAAAGTATACAAAAAGTGGAAATTGTGTAAAATTTCCGTAAGTTTAAGGGAAATCTTAAACTATTCCCCCTCCCCTATAAAATACTTTGGAGATTACTATTATTAAGATTCTTTGCGTTCGTAACTGATTAAAGATGTAGATTAAATTAAAACTGTTCGATGGTCAAGGTCCTTATGCAAATTTCGGGCATATTCTGTAAATTGAAGGGAAATTTCTAACTAACCCCCCTCGCCCTTAGAAAATGCTTCACAGGTTGCTATTATTCAAACTATGTGCATTCGTCATTGATTAAAATTAAAATTATTTGAGGGGTATAGTCCTTATGCAAGTTTCACGTATATTGAAATTGAAGGAAAATTTCAAATTACCCCCCCCCCAGAAAATGCTTCACAGGTTGCTATTATTAATATTCTTTGCATTCGTTAGTGATTGAAAGCGTACATAAAATTAGATTTATATGAGAGGTATGGTCCTTATTCTAGTGTCAGGTATATTCTTTCGCTCCTACGGTTCTAATGATTGAACACACTACAACAATTTTGCTATTACTCAACATCTTCGATTCAGCAGTATCTATACGTTGCATTATTTTTTTGAATCTGCATTGTATTTCTTTTATCGATTGGAAAATTTGCTAAAAATAGACAATAACTGCCAAAACCATTAACTGCCGATCAACTATAAACTGCCAAAACAAAATAAATGAGAAAAAGAAAACAGAAGAAAAACGTCCAAATATACCACCATTCCATGTAATGATTAAATCTTGTAAAACTGACAAGATTTAATGCTTGTAATACATGTACTTAAATCAATTAATACTTAAATCCATGTAATACTTAGTTCCTAATAAGCCAGTAGTTACATAAAACCGTTCCTGGTGGATGTCGCTTCAACTAACTTTTATAGTTAAAGTAGAGTTACTACACTTATCAACCTGTAATACAGCTACGTCTATTGGACATTCAAATAATTCATGTTCTTCTGTTTCTTCGACGCTACGGAAGTAAATTCGGAGATTGTAATTTAGAACAGAAATGAATTTAAGACCGATAACAACTTGGATAGATGATTTAAAATTAAAAAAGGAATCATTTTTCAATGCCTCCAATTATATCTTATTTTGGAACCTAAAAATAAGAAACCTTCGTTTAAGGATTTTTAAGGTTATTTTTTAAGTTATTATTTGTATCGATTGGCCAAGCCTGTTTTCCCATCACTTGTTTATTTAGAAAGAAGATTCGAATTTTGAAGTTCTCCAGATCCCTTATCTCTCTCCTAAAGATATTTAAAAATAAATACAAGTTTGTATATTGAAATTATTTCTTTCATATCTTCGATACCTGAAAAGCCCTTCCTTCACCCATTGTTAATAATATTTAAAAAAGAAAAAGAAAAATATATCAGTTCTTCAACTTCCCTTTCAAGTTCATGTTTGGATTACATAACCTATTTGAATTGTTGTAGGTGCTTTTACAACTTTTCGCAAATTCTCAGTTTGATCCTATTCCTAAGATGAAGTATAAACCGTTATAATACTGAACAAGGAAATGGTTTAAAACTCAAACAGAAATCTGATTTTAATAAAACCGAATGCTATCGAAAGAATTTTTTTTAGTTGAAATCAAATTATTGAATTACGGGTACCCAAAAAATTGAAAGTTCTTAGCACAATTAATGTTCTTCTTAAAGGGTAACGTACTTTTCAATGGTATTTGAGAGCTTATGGAAAGTCTAGTGCAAGATCGTATCCAGGGGGCAGGGGGTTTGAACCCCCCACCCCCGCCCGAAATGTTTGTTTGGCTCTCAAAAACGCAACAACGAATATAAAAAAAATTGATGTGTTTTGTCAATTTTTTGTGCCCCCCCCCCCCCCCTGGAAAAATCATTTTTTAGAGCCCCCCCCTCTCCGAAAATCGTGGATACGGTTTAGTCTAGTGCATAGATAAGCCCCCCATCTATGTTACAATCATTTGCCTTTCAATACGATCAAGAGCGAATGGTAACTAATATGTTGATTAAACCTTTGTTTTTCATTATAACTTTTGTTTAAGAATCTATTGTGTCATATTTAGTTTATTTATAATTTGTATTGAAATCTTGTTTATTAATTTTCATTTATTATTTGGAATGAAAAATATTTTATTTACTTCATTTATCATATTTAATAAAAAGAATTAACCAAAAAACTGAAATTTTCGGGCGAAAATTTGTCTTTGCCAATATTTAGTTTTCTTTCTTTTTTTTGGAGATTCTTTTAATTTCTTCCTTTAAGGGAAAATTGGAGAGAATTTCACATACAGTGAATGATGCTTCTTTTTAAAGATTAGTGTATGTTTCAAAAGCATTTGAGAATTTGTAGAAAGGTTTTCTGTATAGACAAGCCGTTCATCCATGAGATAATCATTTGCCTCTTAAAACTGATGATACGCTATCAATTAATACTTACCGAATAGTGACAG
Organism: Artemia franciscana; assembly: GCF_032884065.1. Taxonomy (NCBI): domain Eukaryota; kingdom Metazoa; phylum Arthropoda; class Branchiopoda; order Anostraca; family Artemiidae; genus Artemia; species Artemia franciscana. Next base: position 39,506,876 of record NC_088869.1, on the reverse strand, counting down.
ATATATTGAATAAACTTTTATTTTTCATTACAAATTCTATTAAATTTTTATTGTGTTATGTTTATTTCATTTATAATTTGCATATAATTTTTTTTTTTTGGTACAATTTAGTTACTATCTGAAATAAAAGGTGTCATATTTGCTTCATTCATCACGCAATATTTGCTTCATTCAACACGTAATAAAATTAAGCAAATAAAAGTAAAATTAAATAAAATAAAAGATGTCTGTTGGCATAAATCTCCGTTTGTCCCTCTATATTTTTTCATAAACACTTCCTTTTTAAGGAAAAGTTCTTCCAAAAGAAAAGTTTAAACTTCTCTTTTGAGCGAAGTTTTTCTCTTTTTTGTTTTTACGACTTTTTCTTTTTTAAGGGAGATGATAAGGCACTTTTAGATGTTCAAGAATACATTCGATCGAAATTTTTCGACAAGCGACGTAAAAACAAGCCAGATCTGTTTCACCACTTCACTACGGCCGTTGATACGAACAATATAAGATACGTCTTCAACGATGTTCGAGAAACGATATTACGATATAACTTAGGAGAGTTATTCGTACAATAGTCTTGCCTCGCTACATTTCTGCCAGTTTCTTTTGCTCAGTGTTGTCGTTGCTGTTTAATGATATTTTTGGCGCAATTTCAGCCGATTTTTGAAAAGGTTTGTTCTTTTTTCATAAAATAGAGTTTGATGTTAATCACTGCTTCCTTTTTAGCTACATTTTCGTATGAGAAAATCCTTGGCTGCCTTAGCGTTGCTAAAAAACTTGCCACTGATATCCCATTCGTCAACCATTTACCTATCCTTTCACTCTATTGTTCCATTTTCTTCTAAAAGAATGAACAGATGGGTTGTCAGCGATAATCTCCGGAGACAATCCCATATGGAGGTGCAGCTTTTTACAAAGTTGTTTTTAAAGTAGGCTACTCAGTGAGGGGTGCCTCCTCCTGTAGGTAACCTGACCGTACCCTACTTTGGCAGTATTTATCCAAGCCTTGAACTGGTTCAAACTGAAGAAATTAGTGACCGAATTAAAATCTTTAAAGTAGGGGAGGGGGTCAGAAATTTTGTTAAAATAGTATAATTTTTGAGGTGAGATAGCCTACTCAAATATTGCCGCTTTTCTATTAAAAAAAAAAAAATCGTATAAAGATGTGTTTAGGACATTTGCACGAAAAAGGAACTTATATATTTGCATCCTTATTGGACATTAGTATTTGCTTATATTATGAGGATGCAAGTGGTTTAGCCCTAATATCTCCCCTGAAATTTCAGGATTTTTTTTTGGTCCTAAATTTCTGTGCTGTTTCACATGAAGGATGTCTCAAAAAGAGCAACAGGTTTGAACAGTCTACTATTTTTATTTAAACCAGCATTCATTCTGAGATACCCTCTATTTCAACGGTTTCGGGTTCTTTTTTTTCTCGAAGCTGTTGCATCTCATCCCCTTTAAATAAAATCTTTCTTACGTGCCTGGGCAGACGATTGAGTGGTGGCATGGTGGAGGTGGAGGAGCATTGGTGGTGGCATGGGGCCTCTCCCTGTCAGTACACTCTGTGGGAGACATCTTCCACAAAAAGCGTTAAGGTACATCCACCCCCAGAAATCCACAAGGAATTTGAGAAAACGACCTAAGGAAATTAGATATGTTTGGCGAAAACACCTTTTTTAAGAACCCTACTATTCAGTCTTTTGACTTCAAGTATAAAAGGGCATAAGTGATGAGGATCACAATTCCTTGCTATTTTCCCCAAGATCTTCAATTTCAGTCCTGATCATGGGATTTCTGGAAAGTATGGGTATATAACTTTACCCTCAAAAATATATGAAGTTTATATGTTATTATTATTTAGTATCTTATAATTTGTTTCAAACCCTGCGATTTTTGTTGGAGAATCCGTTTGTGGTATCCGTATAATTGATGTTAATATGGAAAATAAAGGGAAACGATTATTCGTGCTGAAGCGTTGCAGAAAAGATATTAGCCTGATTGAAAGTTAATCTGCTAATCTTTTAAATAATTAATCTTCAAATAAATCTTCAAGAATTCAAATTTTAAAGTATCAAGGATGGCGAAAATGAAATCTGGTTATTTGAATTAGGCTCATTCAACCTTACACAGCCATATCTTAAAAAAAAGTGGGATTCCAGTTTTTGGGTTTGATTGGTATCAGGCACCAAATTTAAAAGAAAAGAAACATTGTTGAAAAATCTGCAAAAAATTAGCTAAAAGCACAAGATAAGATTTATTGCAAAAAGCCTGCTGGTCATAGCAACACAGAACATAGTCTACTAATAAAGCTTCGGAACAAAATACAACTTTAAAAAAAAAAGGAAAAAGAAAAACGCCATGGTTCAACATATTAACCAGCAAACACCTATCATCATAAAATTCCAAACCTAAAAGCCGTAACAAGCTATCCCCTCAAACATGATTCCCTATGTTTAATCCTTAAGCGAAGAAACTTACACAACTGTTAAATAGCGCATGCGTTCCTCTCTACCATCTGCTCAATTAACCAGCATTCACTCCCAGACAGTTTTCCAAAACATCCATGTCGCAACCCAGACAGCTCTTCATCCTTGGCTACAAAATGACACATATGGTACAAAACCTCTTAAGAAGGTGAGGCTTTCCTTTGAAAGTATTTATGTGTTTGAGAATCAACAGATTGTTAATACTTGAGTACCTTAAGGCAAAAAGTGTTGTCAAATTTAACTAGCTACTTTTGCTTATTTGTGTTCAGAGTTTAATGTGGTAACACCGACGAAAATGTGGTACGGCCCTAAAAACGTAACAATTATGAAAAACTACAAGGGAAGTTTTGGAATAATGCGGTTTTTAGGTATATATAAATCAAAGATAATAATTGATTAGGTTGACTTGGCCAATGTTTCCTTGAAATGGTTCAAACTATGGCAGGTGAAAATCATCACTTCCTGCTTTTCTGGCGAGGGTTTGGTCCGGCATTTGGTCCAAAACTCGAGAAGATAAGAAAGCAAGCAAGTGGCGCCATCCTACAGCCTACGAACATAGCTCGGCAGAGGGCGTGGTGCGATGGAGTGATCGGATGACAGTGCCCCTCTTCTTGCAGAAACCTCTTCATTTTGGTGTCTTTGGTAATTTAACATTTAACTAAATTAACAAACAATTAGCACCTTGTGTGTTTCGATTTCTCTAAAGTGCTCAAAAATATCCGTACATCACAATGACGTACATCACACTGTTCGTGGTAACGAAGTGTAAGCAAAGAGCGATGCGGCTCAATAGTAACCGAAACTCTGAGAAGCAGAGTCTTGACATCAATAGATGCAGCAAAAGAATCCAATTCTGATGCTTATTTAAAGATATAAAAATTAACTAGTTTAGTGTTACCCATCAAAAGCTACGAGCCTGAGAAAATTTGTCCAATTTTCAAAAAACAGGAAAATACCCCCAAAACATCAAGTAACCTTAGTGATAATCACTTCATCAGACTCAGCATATCAGAGAAACCTACTTTAGAGGTTTAAAGCTCCTATATACAAAATTGTGGAATTCTGTATATTTTTTTTTTCCAGAAGAAAGATGACGGATGCGTCTTTACTTGTTGTTTTTTTTTTCTTTCAGGGGTGATCGTATCTAACAAGTGATCCTAGAATATCAGGAAAAGGCTCATTTGATCGGAAATCAAAATTACGTGTCCTTTTTAATGGACCAGAAATATTGGAGGACGGCTAGCCTTCCTCCCTCCATGCCCCTTTCCCCCCAAAGTATTTTGATCAAAATTTTTAGATAGCCATTTTATTCAGTATAACTGAAAGATCTAATAACTGTGTGTTTGATGATGACTAGACGCTCCACAGTCCCCGGGAAAAGCGCTGGAAGCTATGGACTTTGCCCGTTGTTTTCATATGCTATTGGTTATTGGGAAGTATGTGGACATTTTACTGGCGGAGATTTTTCTGGCAAGGTCATGTTGGAGGCCTTTTCCATTGAGGAATTTGTTGTGGGGTAAGGGAATTTACCAGGGGATGAGAGCTGGATTTCCCGGCATTATTAAGAAAAAAGATTAGAAATAGAATTTCGAAAACAAGTTTTTTCAACTGAAAGTAAGGAGCCAAATTAAAACTTAAAATGAACAGAAATTATTACGTATATGAGGGGGCTTGCTCACTCCTCAATACCTCACTCTTTACGCTGAAGTCCTTTTTAAGCTTTAAAAAAGCTTATTATTCTAATGAAACGGCCCTTGTGTTTCAGGAGTTATTCTTAAATAATTGGAACAAAAAGTCAAACTCTAGCGTTAAGAGCGAGGTATTGAGAAGGGGGCAACCCCTCCCCCTCATATGCTTAATAATTTCTGTTCGGTTTAAGTGTTAATTTTGGCCCTTACTTTCAGTTGAAAAAACTTGTGTGTTTTTTTTTTTTTTTTTTTTTTTTTTTTTTTTTTTTTTTTTTTTTTTTTTAACTTAATCAGAGGGAAGAAACAATTGCTATATCCTATGGTGTAGTGTGGATTTCATTTAGGAAGGTTTGTCAATCACTGTGAATAGGGGCGTCTATTCCCAAAAGTATGGGGGAGTACTTATTTAAATAAAGGGGCATTTCTTTTTACTTTTTTCAATGAAAATACAAAAAAATATTTTTCAGAATTCAAGAGGAGAGAGGCAATTACTCTCCTGCCTTCTGGTGATACCCTCTTGACTGTGAAAGAGATATGTTTAGAATCATTTATTATCCAGAGCTAGGTGCTTTACATAAGTGGTAAGATCACTAACTTCCAGCTGGGGACTTTTCGGGGGAGGGGGGTCAAATATCAAAAATTTGAAAAATATGCTTTTTAGAGTCGGGCAAACATTTTGAAGGAGGCTCAAACCCCCTACCGTCCCCTCCTTGATACGGTGCTTCTCCCAGTCAATCAATCATTGGGACGTTAAACAATGAGTAGTTGGGACGTCTCTTGCCGAAGATGCAACAATTTAACCAGAAACTTCAGTATGTTTCGGATATAATTGGAGATTACTTTTTTTATGCCTAAAGGCAAGCGACAATTTCTCATTATACAAATTGATGAGGGCTCGATTTGAAATTAAAACTGATTGCATTTATCACACATTAAATACATCGCATATCATGAAAAAGTATTTAAAACTGAAGGATCAAGTTGAAAATTGTCTGAATTTTTTTTTTAAGGTAAAGGGTTCAAAATCCCTCTCCTTAAAACCCTTATTCTCATGATAGTTCCTTGCATTACATATTATAGACCTATTTTGATACGAACAAGTGGTTCAATGCCTATGATTGTTATCTTTTGCTATTGATGTTTCTCACGTGACATATATTTTGATTGATTAGTTTATTTTTATAACTTTCTTTTGCCGTTTAGTCTTCTTTTTCCTGAATGTTTCTTATTTTAGTTTTTTGTTTATCTCTTTTTCTCTTCATCTTTTTCTCTCTCTGCAACTCTCTCTCTCTCTCTCTCTTCTCTCTTTACCCCCATTTCTCCCCTTTTCTGTCTTATAGTGTTTTAGTTTACCGGTTACAATAGTCTTAATGTTCTCCTTTTTTTTCAGAGGCTTTGGATGACGATCCTGTGTCATATTTCAGCTTTCTTTCACTTGTTACGTTGTTAACTAAAATTTTCAAGAAAATTTTTTAAAATGTTCGCCAAAATTATTTTATTTCATTCAGTTCTTTAAATGTGTGCCTTTACTTGTTGCCTTTCTATATCGCATAGTGCTCAAGTTGTAAATAGGCTGTGACTATATGAATGGCTTTCTTATAGACTTTCAATGTACAAACAAAGAGTTCTTAACTGAAAACATGGGATCAGTGGATCTCAGTAGGTTTTAGGCCAGTATCACATTTGTGTCAGTGTTGCGATGTTGAACCATGAAAAGAAATATCAGAACTACGTAGTTAAGTTTGACAACGTTCTTGTCACTGAAAATTTAAACTTTGGCAATCTATTGATCCTAAAGATAACTACATCTTAAAACATGGTCGTATCCGGGGGGGGGGGGTTTCTGAGTTCTGACCCCCCCCCCTCCTCTCTGACATTTTTGTCCGGCTCGTGGAAATGTAACAAAAATGAATATGAACAAATCTTTGATATGTTTTTTAATTTCTTTTACGCTCCCCCCCCTCCTCCGATCAAAAATCGCGGATACATCCTAAGCTCCCACAAAATCAATTTGAACAATCGGATTTCATTTTAATATCTTTTATACTAAGAACTCATTTTAGATGAATTTAGAGCAATGTCCTTGATTATAGTAAATTATTGTGCGTTAAAATATCTAATGTGAAATTTTGTTTCTTGTAGTATTTTCCTGATTCACTTTAAAAGTGAAAAGATCTATTGCTACCAGTACGGGGCTACAGGGCTAAAAGGTCTATTGCTGGCGGTACGGGGCTCCATCTCTGGGCGCTCATAGTCACTAAATGAGCTTCTACTCATGTATGACGCGAAAGTAAATATTAAAATGAAAAAGAGACCATAATGAAGGATGCTTTGGTAGTCTAAAGCATAGAGCAACTGTATTAGAGTGAACTTTTCGTACCTTGATAATTGGAAAAAAAACTTCAAAAACGAATTAAAAATTTGCTTATATACATTTTTTTTACATTTTACGAGTCAGACAAAATTTTGGGTTGCTTTTCATTTTTTCTACACTGACGGGCATTATCTCGCTTATTTCATCCTCTTTTTTCCGTTCTTCTATGTTTTCTCTTGCGGCTTTCCTGTGTTTTTTCCTGCGTGCCTTTCCTGCATGAAGGAAAGATGCATAAAGGAAAGCATGATCCTTTCCTGCATATTTTCTGTGTGCCTTTCCTCCATGTTCTCTCCTGTGTCTTTTCCAGTGCAAATTTGTTTTCTTCAATTGAGCAAAGAACTTGGTCCAATATTCTTTGCCAAACTCGTTTGCAAGATTTTTTATTTAAATCGAACCATATGATTTAAAGTGAAAAATAAATTTCTAATTTTGTCTTCTTCTCACTAGTTCATAGTATTTATTGACCTATATTTTTAATTTTTTGTAAAGTCATACCTTTTAGATGTTACTTTTTATTTTTAGACAAATTTGATTCATTAAGTCTAATCTTAACCAATTTTAACAAACTTAAAAAATGGCTTGTTTTACTTATTTTATATCAACAGCAGGCTCGCAATGCAAAATGCGTGGCCATATGTAACGCAAGGGCTACATTTTGTCCCTTTAGGAGAGGGGAGGCTTCGGCGCAATTGTCTGGTTAGCCACCATTAAATTTGTAAGAGTTGTTGAATGGGGTATCAAGGTGTACTATTCTTTTGTTAGTATACTCCTCAGTTCAAAATGGCATCATTCTCCACAATTACCTTTTTTGGTTTGAAAAATTTACCATATTTATTTTAGTAATATTTTTGAAGTAAAAATTTAATGTTGCTATAAAATACTGTGTCCTTTCTACGCTTTGCTAGTTAATTAAGAGACGCGTAAATGTAAAATTCAACTTGGCAGCAACTTCAGAGCTGTTTTCTCAGTTTGGAATTTTGCATTTAAAGGTTTCTTCCTCATAGCTCATTCACAGTGAGATCTAGTTAACGATAAGTGACTAACACCGGGATATAGTTAACCGCAAGACTAACGCCTAGTCAACATCAGGATTTTAACTAGCGTCAGATCTGTTCATAATAATAGCTGAAGTAGGGTAGTTTCGATTGAAAATATTTACAATATTGTTACTACTGCTTGCTTCATTATTTGAAGATGCTAATGGGTAACCTCCACGCCATTCCATACCATGCGGTTCCAATTTTGTTTTCTAAGGTTTGATTTTTAAGTCGTTCGAAAAGGTTAGACTATTTTGACAACCTAGAAACACGTTCTCCTACGACTACCTTCTGACCCTATGTTTAAGTCAAAAGTCAGGGTCCCCCCCCCCCAAAAAAAAAAAAACATCCCTCGACAAATTAAATCCCGATTCCAGTTAGTTCCTGACATAATGAAGATATGCTATTTTGATAACCTGAGTACACAAGGCTTCTTTTAGTCTACATTGCTACTTAACCAGAATTGATTTTTAGATTACCAGGCAACTTATATGGTCTTTTGATTTAAGTAACTATTTAACAATGAATAGAATAAAAGTACTATATAGGCAGATAGAAAATACCAATAGGCAAGGATAGACAGACATACCATTTGGTTCCAATTTTGTTTTCTAAGGCTCTCCGATAGGCCCGCCATAGTTAAATTCCAAAAAACTTTCAATGGCGGTCACTGCAACTCGGGGATCTAAATAAATCTTGTTGTGAATGAGCTGTCGTCTAAATCTCAAATATGGCAGATTAAATTTTGTAGAAATGTCTTGTTAAAGCTTATTTTTGTGCATATCAATGTTTTATTTTGCTTTTTCTTTATTTTCGTTAACTTGTATATGAAATGTATTTGATGTACATATGTCAAATCAATGAGATTATTTATTTTCCTGTCTTTAATTTTGTCAATCACAACTCGATACAGGATAAGTGATCTTATTTCGGATCAAAGTCCATATTTTAAAAAGGAAATGTGTCCAGCAACCTAATCTATATTGGAGGAACAGAAAACAGTTTTTCTACGGGTAATCAAAATTTAAATGCAAATTATGTATGAGTATAGATAGGTAAGTTTATTTTCAAAACAGGAAACATGGAGTGTAAAATTACTGAGGTAAAATTAATTAAAGATGGTGGTTAAGAGGTTAGAGATAAGTTAATGAAGATTATTTTTGAAAAAGGGGAAGTACATAACGATTTTCCCTCTGGTGATAAGAGTAACTGTAGGTAATTATTGAGGCATTAACCTGGTTTCTGTTGGAAGCAAATTTCTTGCTCTAATGATACTTTTTAGACTCAGAGATGCAGTAGATAAAGTTTTAAGAGAAGAACACTGCAGTTTTAACAGGGGTAGAGGATGTGTCGATGAAAATTTCACTCTTAGACTAATAATTAACAAGTGTAACATGAGCTCATATGGCACATGTGATGAGGCCGGACGAGCCAAGAGATCATATGGTGTGAGCTCTAGCAAAATTCTAAGAATCAATAGATTAATTTAAAAGGAGAATCGGAGGCTTAATATCGGTCAGGATTTAAAATAAGCTCTGAGTCACAAGGTCCTTCTAAATATCAAAATTCATTAAGATCCGATCACCAACTCGTAAGTTATAAATAACTTATTTTTTCTACTTTTTGCTCTCCCTTCAGCCCCCCAGATGGTCTAATCGGGTAAAACGACTTCATCAAGTCAATTTGTGCAGCTCCCAGACACGCCTACCAGTTTCCATTGTCCTAGCACGTCCAGAAGCACCAAACTCGCCAAAGCACTGAACCCCATCCCCTAACTCCCCAAAACCCCCTAACTCCCCCAAAGAGAGTGGATCCAGTGCGGTTACGTCAATCACGTATCTATGACATTTATAAATATATATATATGTATATATATATATATATATATATATATATATATATATATATATATATATATATATATATATATACATATATATATATATATATATACATATATATATATATATATATATATACATATATATATATATATATGTATATATATATATATATATATATATATATATATATATATATATATATATATATATATATATATATATATATATATATATATATATATATATAATTTGAGGTTCTCAGGTTTGACAAAAACAATCGACATACGCCACGACTTTGATAAGAGAGCCATAATTTTGGAGATAAAAAAAAATATTTGAGAGAAGCCACATTTATGAGCATATTTCAATAGCATAAATACGCCATTCTTGCTAGAGGATTGGTTGTATCGTGCAAGGAGTCAAAGGACAGTGGAGAAAACTCTTGAAATATTCCATCGTTTCTTAATCTGGAACGATAACTATAAAAAAATGGCAATTGCAAAAATTTTCCTTATGACCGTTTAAACATTCGAACATTTTATATTACTAGCACGTTAATCTTAGAAAAAATGGACCAGACTAAATTTTGTTAAGACATTTGGATTTAGGAGATTTATCTTGCCTAAAAACCCTTGATCAGGTTCTTAATCTCACATAACTTATGGAAACTGCAAAAAATATGGAAACTGCAAAAAAAATTCTATTGACCCTTTAAATATTCGAACATTTTGTTAGTTTAGCACGTTAATTTTAGAAAAGTTAAAACAGATTAAATTTAGCTTATTTATTTCAAATTAAGAGTATCGATGAATTTACAACTCCACCCCCGTTTTTTAGAAATTAACTATGTATTTATCTGAAAGCTCAATGAGAGTTATGATGTTTTGGCATTAAAATGCACATTTTGAGGCATCTGCCCCGATACCGGTGACTGGATGAAATTTTATACAAGTGAGTTTATTATGTGATTGAAAATGTGGTTCAAGGGTTATTTCAGGGATTACTGAAGTATCGACTTCTCTTTTGAGAAAACTGAAATAAGACTCACTTATTTTTAAATCACCAAAATATCAGTACAAAGATAGACCTAAATATTGGTATTTAAAAATTTCAACAGCTTTCCTGTAGTGCTGGACAATATCTTTGTCTTGTGAATACTACCTATTTCACAGCAAGGATTTCCTATTGTGTTGCTAATTTTAAGTAATAAGTAAAAGAATGCCCATAGGACGACCCAAAAAACGTAAATTATTAAAAATCATAATTCGTTTGAAAGAGAATAAACTTTTGAATCATAGAACGTTACAAGATCAAGTTGGCGACCCGAAAAACATAAATCTCCAATGGCCGAAAATGAAAAATCTGGGCAATAAAAACCAATCCCAATAGCTAAGGCAAAGGGCATTGAAAATTGTCTGAAATAATGAGAGTGCAAAATGAAGAAGAAAGAAAATGCGGTTAGAAGACTTACGACACCGAGCATCAGAACCAGTCAAAAATGAAAGTGAAGAATAAAAATACTTGCGACTAGAAAACATAGCAACAGAGAGAATCAAAAAGAGTCAAAATGAAAGTGAAGAAGAAAGAAACATCAGGTTAGACGGAAAACCTGGTCTTTTTAAAACGTAATTTTTATACCCTGATTATACTGTTGAAGAACACCTTGCACGTTCCCTAAATTATGTGCTCTCTCGTAACCCAATGGATATATATGAAGAAACATCGGGAGATACAAACAATTATGCCAAAGGTTACATGAAAATTTCAAAAGCGGAGAACGACGTAAATCAACGCACTGCTTCACCACAACCTCGGTTAGAAGACAAGCGACAATGAAAATCCATGCGTACAAGCCTGCCGCGTCGCCGTGCAGGGCTCGGTACTATATTTATCCTTATTTTATAGTTAATAGCAATGTTGAACATTTGAGTTTTCCCCAATGATTAAGAGGATTATGAAAGCATGGTCCCACACTAGACATGGCGAAGGGGGGAGTTTACTCGACATCTCACTGAAAACAGATTACCCAATCACTGAATGGAACCCTTTAATCTGCACAATCTTTCTTAGGACTATTGAATTTAGCTTGGTTTATTTGGCAAATAAGGAGGAGACATGTTTTATATAGAAATACAATGGCAAATAAAAGTCGGTTGAGGCTATAGCATTGCTGAAGCTTGTTGCACGCTTATAGAATGTAAGTCTAATGTGTCCCTTGCGAATTCTTACTACGAATTATAATAAATCCTAGTAAAGGGGTATATACCCCAATTCTTTAATAATATTATTAGATTCTTTCAAGCAGGAGCATGTTAGCCTTACCATATCAGTTAGAACACCTACTTTTCTTTAATAATAATGAAATTTCATTTCTAACCAACACAAAAACTGGAATTGATTTCTTAAACTGTAATATTCAATTAAAATGAAATAACTAATATCAATTGGCGAAGATCCTCTTCTTTGCTAATAATATCTTATTTTTTCTATACCTGTGTGGTCTTATTAATTTTATTACGACAGTAGAATTTATAATTGTTTTGCTATACACTGTCCCTCAATTGATTCATTTCCTTCACTCGAGACTTAATTAGGAGTAGTCGAGTCTCGTGACTGAATTTAGACATGGAGTCATCGCCGTGAAATCCCCCACCCCTTATAAATGGTAGCAGTTGCAACGCGACGCAATTCTATTGTAAACAATACACCTCTTTTCTTAACGTTAAGCTTACTTTTGAAAGAGGAGGCTCGATTAGAAACCTTTTTCGTAATTTCATTATGCTAAAATTAACATCGTCTCCTTCATTGCTTGCTTCTACCCTTAGGCTATTTTTTTTTTTTTTTTTTTGAGCAACAGGTACAAAGACACGTAAGTAAAGAAATTATTGGCTTTTGCTCAGTTCCCTCAAACAGGATTAGTTGGTTGCTTAAGTTTTGGTAAGCTAAAAAATAGGCGTAGATTGTAAGTTAGTTGCAATAGAAAATGTCTCAATTATCGGAGGAGATAAATTAATTATTAGTCCTAAAACAGAATTCGAAAAGTTTTTGCACGATTATTTAGGGATGCTAAAAATTTAGAGTATTTACGTAAACACCGGGATCTCTCTAGCGAGATGTACCAAGCAACATTACTGATGGATAATCCTTTATATATGTACAGACATATTCTCGGGACTAAGATGATTACTAAAATCTTATCGAGACCAAGTCGTGAGATAAGACGGCAGTCAGACTTTATATCTGGTTTATAACGAACTAGAACTTTTAGCAACGGGCTTTTTTAATTAATAATCCTAATATAGATTACTAAGGTCTGGCAGTTGAGGAATTAAGCCACGGACAATTACGGGATCCCAAGATAAGACTTATTACTGATTTATTAAAAGAGCCGGGTGTGTCGGAGGACCACCTTAATCAAGAGAGGAGCTCCATATATGATAAGCCCAACCCGCTGAGTCACAAGTGGATACTGGCCCACACTGTCATGTGGTGTGAACCAGGGATTCAGAAAGATTGGCCAATCTATAGTGTGCTTAGTATCTATAGCATTATCCATTTTGATGATATGCTACTACTACTACTACTAATAACTCACTGCAGCACCAAGCCGCCTGAGGCCAACACAGCTACGCACGCTCCTCCTCCAACCTAATCTATTTAAAGCCTCCCTCTTGACACCCTCCCAGGAAGTTCCCATTTCCTTTAAATCTTTATTTATGACATCCTCCCAACCCAGACAAGGACGACCTGCTTTCCGTGTAGCCCCAGACGGTTGGCCAAAAAGGACAATCTTCGGTAATCTGTCATCCTTCATCCGTAGAACGTGGCCTAGCCATCTCAACCTTTCTTTCATTATAGCCCCAGAAAGTGGGATTGAACCACACTTTTCGTACAACCTACTGTTTGAAATACGGTCAGTCAGCCGGGTACCCAGAACAATCCGTAGGCAATTTCTCTGGAAAACATCTAGTAAATTTTCATCTGCTTTTCGGAGTGCCCATGCTTCAGAGCCATATTTGACCACTGTCATCACTGTAGCTTCCAATATTCTAATCTTGGTTTGTAGACTTATCTTTCTATTCTTCCAAACTTTTTTTAACTGTAAAAAAACACCCTGGGCCTTAGCTATTCTACTTTTAACATCTTCACTGCTCCCACCATCTTTACTAATAATACTACCAAGATAACTGAAGGATATTGAAAAAAAAAGATATTTGATAAAGTCTCTTCATGGTTTATTCCTAATATTCAAAAGTTAGTTTTAATAGGTGAGGTTCTGGATAGAGTTGAGCATGCTCCGGACTGACATTCTAGGCTAAACCAAAAAGCACGTGTAGAACCATCTACTCAGATAGTTTTGCCTAGAGCCATGATTCCAGGCATCTTAAAATTACTTCATAATCATCTATTGACGGGTAGCCATGCCAGCTATGAAAGAACGTTACAGAAACTGCGACAGTTTTGTACTTTTGAAAATATGGCCTCTATAATTAAGGAATTTGTCGCTAATTATGATTTATACCACCGAGCAAATAGTAAGAAAATTAAAACTCATCTGGTAGAAAATTTGACACCAAAAATACCTTTTTTAGGTTGAGGAATTAATGCTGCATGCCCGTTCCCAACAACAAGCGCAAGTAATCCTTATGCATTATTAGTGGTAGATCTTTTCAGTATACTAGTTGTTTTGCATAGTGTACCTTCATTAAATACCAAATACTACTGTTAATCACTAAGAAAATCATTGAAAATCTTTAATTTTAGGATGTTTTACAACACCCCAATCATACTTTTGTTATTGTTTTTGTTTGTTAATGGTAAAAAAAACATTATTACTGTTAACTGTTCAGTATACTATTTATAATTTGGATATTTTCGATTTGGATATTCCCAAAATTTCTAGGGAAAGGGAAATAAAAAGCTTATACGCTCAGTTTTTTTTAAACTAGGCGAGCAAATTTCTCAAAGAGTTTTAAATCTTATGTTTCGTAAATTTGTGACTGCACTTTTAGATTTCGAAGAATAAATAGGTTGTATTTGAGATGAGAGGGGACAGATAGGATGGAGGAGTGACTAGGGACTCTGTCCCTTCCAATACTTAATCAAATATTATGCATTGTCCAGTTTCGGAATAGAGCTATTCCCAACACAAAAAAACATCAAATGGATGAAAAAACTCGCATTTTAGCTCACTCAATAAACTCACTTTTTCAAACAGTTCGTGGTAACGAACTGTAGCAAGGAGCGACCCGGCTCAATAGTAACCGAAACTCTAAAAAAATAGAATTTTGCTACCAATAGTTACATCAAAAGAATCGCATTTTAATTCTGATTTTAAATATACAAGTTTCATCAATATCAGTTATACCTATCAAAAGTTACGAGCCTGAGAAAATTTGCCTCATTTTAGAAAATAGTCATACAATCTGAACGGAAATCACACCATCAGATTCAGCGTATCAGAAAACCTTATTGTAGAAGTTTCAAGCTCTTATCTACAAAAATGTGGAATTTCGTATTTTTTGCCAGAAGATAGATCACAGATGCGTGTTTATTTTGTTTGTTTTTTTTCCCCAGGGGTGATCGTATCGACTAAGTGGTTCTAGAATCTTGCAAGAGGGCTCATTCTAACGGAAATTAAGAGTTCTAGTGCCCTTTTTAGTGACCAAAATTGGAGGGCACCTAGGCCCCCTCCCACGCTCATTTTCCCCCAAAGTTACCAGATCAAAATTCTGAGATAACCATTTTATTCATCGTAGTCGAAAAATCTAATAACTATGTCTTTAGGGACGACTTACTCCCCCGCAGTCCCAGTGAGAGGGGCTGCAAGTTGAAAACCTTGACCTGAGTTTACATATAGTAATGGTTACTGGGAAGTGTACAGACGTTTTCAGGGGGATTTTTTAGTTTAGGGGGGGTTATGTGGGTAGATATTTCCATGGAGAGACTTCTCATGGGGGAAGAGAATTTCAATGAAAGGGCGCAGGATTTTCTACCTTTATTTGAAAAAACAATGAAAAAATAAATGTGAAAAGTTTTTCAACTGAAAGTAAGGAGCAGCATTAAAACTTAAAACGAACAAAAATTATTACGCATATGAGGGGTTTACCTCCTCGTTATATCTCACTCTTTACGCTAAAGTAATTTTTGATAATTTCAACTATTTATTCTATGGCCTTTGTGATTCATAGGTCATTCTTAAGGAATTGGGACACAATCTAAGCTTAAGTGTAAAGAGCACGGTATCGACGAGGGTTGAACCCCCTCATATACGCAATAAAAACATACGAATATAGAAGTTCGTTACATAATTTAATTCGTAAGTTACGTATATTTTTTAACAATGAAAACGTTTGTAAAAAATTAAAAGTTCTAGTTGCTGTTTTAAGTAATACAAAAACTTGGAGGGCAAATAGACCTCCTCCTCGCTTCTTTTTTTCTCAAAATCTTCCGATTAATTGCAATTAATTAATATGCAAATTTCATTTTAATTATTTATGTGCGGAGAGCCAAGATCAAAACATGTATTAATTCAAAAATGTCCATAAATTAAATACAAAAAAACAAATTTTTGTGACGGAAAGTAAAGAGCGACATTAAAACTTAAAACGAACAGAAATTACTCCGTATATGAAAGGGGCTTTTCCTCCTCAAGACCTCGCTCTTAACGCTAAAGTTTCTAACTGTTTAAAAAAATAGAGTTAAGAGAAAGGGTCAAACTTTAGTGTGAAGTGCGAGGCGTTGAGGAGGAAAAGCCCCTTACATATACGGAGTAATTTCTGTTCGTTTTAAGTTTTAATGTCGCTCCTTACTTTCCGTTACAAAAACTTGTTTTTTGTATTTAATTCTATTTTGTAAACGAAAATACGACAAACAAAAGTTTTCCCTAGACGAAGCAGCTGTTTTCAAAGCCTCAACTTAGGCAGCTTTGCAGCCTAACTGGACTCACCTTAAAAAAATACATTAAAGATAAAATTAAAGTCAAAACAGTCTGAGTACTTGTCGAAAAAAAAAAATTTCCAGACAAAGCAACTGTTTCTATAGCCCCAAAGACCATCTTTTCAGCGTGTCTGAACTTCATCTTTTCAATTTTGAACTTTTTTTTTGTTTGTTTTTTGCCATGTTTAATTTTGAAATTATTATTATGATGAAATGTTGATGCTTTTTCTATATTTTTGCACTGTTCCAGCCTTACGAGCTCTGCTCTCTGTTGGAACACAATATTGTTTTTGCATTTTTTTAGTTTAATAAAGAAATAGTTGAAAGTCAGCATGTCTAAACACAACATAAAAACAATATTAAAGATAAAATTACAGTCTAAACTACATCACTATATAGCACTGGTACTTGTCGAAGGTGTTGATATACTCGGTAATCCCGCAGGAATAAAAGAAGGGATTTGCTGATCAAGCCACTGTATCAAATTGTGCTCATTGAGAGTCTGTGCTGAACTCTGATCACCAAGAAGGAGTTGAGCATAATTTGCATGCATTTGATATGCCTCCGCCTCTCTTACTTGATCTCCCAACTGGCCATATAGCTCTTTCAAGATTAAAGAGGCCCAAAGTTGAACATGGTTGTCAGGTATCTTTGAGGCTAAGTGCATAGCTGGTGTTACCATGTTCATTGCTTCGCGGCCGTTTTGTAGAGCCAAAAATATGTGACCTTGAAAAATATGGTTGAATTAAATATCATAAATGTGAAACCAAAGAGAACAGGCTTTAAAAAAATATATTGTACATCTTGTATCTGGTAATTCTTGTGCACCCAGTAATCAGGGATGTACATAGAGGAAGACCTCTGGGCCCTCAAAAATCCTAAGTTTTTAAAAAATTTTCCATAATTATAGTTCAATATTACCAAAATAAAATTTGTCTTTTTTTCTTATTATTCAGATCCCTTCCGAGATTGTTTCATTTTTTTCATTTTTTTTTGGCATATATATATATATATATATATATATATATATATATATATATATATATATATATATATATATATATATATATATATATATATATATATATGTATATATATAAAACGAAAACAATTAAAAATGATTTTTTTAAGGCCAAACGAAAATACTTAAAAAAAGGAAAGCGAATATTTCGAGAGGAGAACCGCCTATCTTTTTCAGCACAAACAAAATAGTATGTTCAAGGAAAATGCCGAAGAAAAACCAACAAAACAAACGCGGAAAATCAATGTGAAAAAAAAAAAAAACAATGAAAAAACAAAGAAATTAAAAGGTAAAAAAAATTCAATAAGAGCCAAAAATTATAAGAATCAAAACCAAATACCTAACAACCATAAAGCGATTCATTTGTCAATGTCCATAACTTGCAAAAATCAAAAAAAAAATTACAATTCCCACCGACGGATACTAACAAATAACTGAGAAATAGAAGAAAAAATTTCATTCACTCAAAACAAAACAAACCAGAGATTAAATAAGTTCGAGAATTATGTCATCCGATTTCTGATTTTAATAGTTGCATTCCTTATAGACACTCTTTAAGATCTAAGCGATTGTTCACGTGGTTTATTATGTGCTGGGTAAGGTGGTTCAAGGGTATTTCAGGGATTACTGAATTATCGTCTTCTCTTTTGAGAAAACTGAAATAAGAATCCTTTATTTTTAAATCACCGGAATATATGTACAAAGCTAGACCTAAATATTAGTATTTAAAAATTTCAACAGCTTTCCAGTAGTGCTGGACAATATCTTTGTGATGTGAAACTAGACTAGCTTTATTAAATAAAATAGTATGTTCCGGGTGATTAAATATGTGTTCTCCAAGGGCAAAATCAAAATTTTCTGCTTGTGAAGGGTTTTATTAATTGAGCTCAAAGTAGTGGCGCTATAATGACTTTAAAAGCACCCATAGGGGGTGTATAAATGGAGCTACTAATCCCTCGCGATACTTTTGCGTGCACCTGGTCTTACACAATACTACAGCGTACCTGTAACGGTATAGTACACCTATATAACGGGGAAAGTTTACTATTGCTTGTTACATAGTAGGGACTGTTTAGTTATACAAATGTTACCTAATATAGTTTTTTTTTCAGGGGCTTGTCAAATCAGAATTTCTTTGGTTGTTATCTAGTATGGTTTGTATGTTACATAATAGTTTCTCTGATCCTATAAAAAACTTAAAAGGACCAGGAAAAAATCTACAGGGCCTCCTCAAGTAAGAACCCGGACCCAATCCTTCATTACCCAATGTTTTCATGTTTTACAAACACACCTCGCCATTTTGTGTCAGTAAACAAGGGATTTTTATCGCAATTTACTATGACCTGAACCGTTATAAAGACTAGACATCTTTTGATTTTCATAAAACAAAGGCTTGTTGGTAAACATAGGATGTACTGTTATTTCCAGGAAAGAGAAGCATCACGTGATCCAATATTCTTCTGACGGGAACCGGGTCATTTTCTAATGTCTCCTGGGGGTATAAAACGGGTACTAGAACTAACTTTCCTATTAGTCTTACACAAGATTTTGAAAGTGAAACATCAAGATTTCTAAAATGGATGCTAACAGAAATTTGAAAATGTAATGGACCTCTGCTTACATGCTTGTGAGTCTCTTTTTATATACCCCCACCTCCCTTCCAAAAAATAAAATGGGCATGCCCAAATTGAGCTGATATAATTTTCTATATTGGAATAGCATCTAAAAACCCCATCCTCTCCTGCATAAAAAGTTTTATCGGAAATATAATAACCTTATTTTTTGTAACTAAATTCATTTCCTATATTAAAGCGCTTTCAAGCGTATTCCATCAGCGGGCTAAAATTCTATAAGCTGACATATGTGTTTAAAAACCGTTAATTACACAACCACTAGGGTAAAGGTTAGCTTAAACCGAACAGCCGATCTTGCGATAGTTAAGTGAAAGGGTCCATTCTTACCATCCGGTAAATTTGAACACTATGATATTCTAAGCGAATCGCAATTTAGAATTTTTTATTATCAGTTTGGCGAGTTATGATTAAACATCTATGATTTTGAGGAGGGTTACCTAGATTCTGATCAAATTGGTGGCTTACGGTTAATCGTGAAAAAGTGGCACATATTTTCATTTGCTATTGCTTATTATAGAGAGAATAAAAGCAAAATTTAATCGCGGAATAAAAATGCTTACGATCAACGATACTCATAAATTCAAAGTTTTCTGTCAGAATATTCCATTTTTTCCATATTCACTATATAGCTTTCCTTCACTTAGCTAGATTATTTGATTCTATTCTAGTTTAGTTGAATTCATTGCCTTTTTGAAGAAACTCTTTTATCGTCGACGGGGGCGTGAAAACTATGGTTTCTAGCATCGATTTAGAAGGTGTGGGGTGCAATAGGAATGAGTTAAATTTAAGTGGGGACATGTCGAAATTAGATTCAAGTTAATTGAAAAACAAACATTTTATTTTTTATTACAAGAATTTTGATCGTCTGCTTGAGAACATGACCAGCTATTTGTGAGCTACTCGAAACTCAAGAACAAAATACATGTAAAGAATGCAATTTCATTTACCATATTATAGAACGAATGAAAGCGAAAAGAAAATATTTACTAACTAAGTTGTCTGTGGATGGATGGATGGATGGATGTGTCAGGTGACGTCACCTGAAAAAACTGGATCAGGTGACGTCAAAACTGAAAAAACTAAAAAAAGGCAAAAACTACAAAAAAAACTAAAAACTAATAAAAAAAATAAAAAAGCTAAAAAACTAAAAAAACTATAAAGGTAAAAACCAATAAAAAACTAAAAAAAAACTGAAAAAACTAAAAAAAGGCAAAAACTACAAAAAAAACTAAAAACTAATAAAAAAAGTAAAAAAGCTAAAAAACTAAAAAAACTAAAAAAAGGTAAAAAACTAAAAAAAATAAAAAATAAAAAAAACTAAAAAAAAGGAAAAAACTGAAAAATAAGCTAAAATAAAGGTAAAAACCAATAAAAAACTAAAAAAAAAAAGGAAAAAACTAATAAATGACGACACTCAAAGAGAAAAAAAAGGCAAAAACTACAAAAAAAACTAAAAACTAATAAAAAAAATAAAAAAGCTAAAAAACTAAAAAAACTAAAAAAAGGCAAAAACTACAAAAAAAACTAAAAACTAATAAAAAAGCTAAAAAACTAAAAAAACTAAAAAAAAGGCAAAAACTACAAAAAACTAAAAACTAATAAAAAAAATAAAAAAGCTAAAAAACTAAAAAAAACTAAAAAAACTAAAAAAAGGTAAAAAACTAAAAAAACTAAAAACTAAAAAAAACTAAAAAAGGTAAAAACTAAAAGAACTAAAAAAGAAACAACTCCGGTACACCGGGATACAAATGACGACCGGGACACAGGGAATATAAATGACGACCGGGACACAGGGACACAACTACAACGGGGACACCGGGGGAAACAGGGGGATATAAATGACGACCGGGACAAAAAAACTAAAAAGAAAAAAAAACTAAAAACTAATAAAAAAACTAAAAAATCTAAAAATCTAAATAAGCTAAAAAAGAAAAAAAAGGAAAAAAATAAAGGAGAAAAACAAAACTAAAAAACGAATGTATATACAGACCGGGACACCGGGATACAAATGACGACCGGGACCCGGGACACAGGGAATATAAATGACGACCGGGACACAGGGACACAACTACAACGGGGACACCGGGGGAAACAGGGGGATGTAAATGACGACCGGGACACCGGGACAGGGAATGGTCGATTAGCAATCACCATCAACAAAGCTCAAGGGCAATCATTAGAATCATGAGGTATAGATCTGAATACAGATTGTTTTCCCATGGACCATTATATGTTGCATGTTCAAGAGTCGGTAAACCTGACAATCTATTTATATGCAAAGACAATGGGACAGCAAAGAATGTTGTATATTCGCAAGTTTTACGTAGTTAAAACCATATATATATATCTATCTATATTCACAGGTGGGACATAGGGACACAACTACAATGGCGCGTAACTATTATGGCGCGTAACGACTTACGCGCGCGGGGGGGCTTGGGGGGGGCGCGAAGCGCCCCCACCAACTAGGTGTTGGGGTGGCGCGAAGCGCCACCCCAACAGCTAGTATATATATATATATATATATATATATATATATATATTTATATATATATATATATATATATATATATATATATATATATATATATATATATATATATATATATATATATATATATTATATATATATATATATATATATATATATATATATATATATATATATATATATATATATATATATATATATATATATATATATATATATATATATATATATATATATATATATATATATATATATATATATATATATATATATATTATATATATATATATATATATATATATATATATATATATATATATATATATATATATATCTTTTTCTGTGCTTATTTTCATACAGATAATAAATGTTGTTAATTGTTTCTTATTTGAATTATTGCACATCTATTTATCTTGGCATCTTTTGACCGCATATAAAACCACTACAGGTCACCACTACAAAATCGAGTTATGAAATGACACAGAAATGTTTACATCGACAATCGAAGCTTGAAAATGCATCAGAAACTTGAAATATTTTTTCTTGAATTTATTTCATATTCGAAATGGCATTTTCAAACAAAATATTCTTTTTTAAATGCAAAAACCTTGTTTTTATGACAAATGTCTATTGATTCTGCCCCATCCTTCGACTCTTGGTGGTTGTAAAACATTAATAATTTATTTTGTTAGTTTTAAAAGGTCTAGATTTTCAATTAGGTATCAAATACCATTAATTAACAAGCATAAGTCGAAGTATAAAATTTTAAAGATAAATTAATAATATATATTATTTTTTCAATTATAATACATTGTATTTGGCGTTTGCCTGTCTTAATGAATCCATATTGGATATAGCATCCGACGCCCCTCCTGCCCAGAATTTATCTGTTGTTTTAATGTTTTTGTTGTTTTTTGGTTAGCCAAGTTAATTTTTTTGTTATTATGATCATGAAGAGATTTTTTGGGTTAATGTTTTTTGTAATTACAACTGAATCAAATAAAATAGCTGAAACAGAAAAATATAAAAAAAAAGTATCACATCCATGATATCAAAATTATAATATCTTGACCCATCAACTCATCTTCGATTGATTAATACCTGAAAACTACGATCGATTTCCTAAGATTTTGCTTCAAGTTGTTCCAAAAATCAAACTTGCAGTATCATATTTTCATCAGTTTTGCTGAATAAAGTCTCTAAAATAAATATGCGAAACTAGTTAGTCGAATTTGACAACAATTTTCATCCCCACATATTAAAACGTTAAAGCTACGACTTTTTTAACTGTTTGGCGCCAAATATTTTTAGTCGATTTTTCGTCGTTCATATCTTCATCATATTTTCTTATTTTAATTCTGTGCCTACTACTACCAAAAATACAGTCTTCATTAAAAAAGCTAAAATCACGATTTTCCCAAACTTTTAAGATAACGCACGGTTGTGTAAGTTTCTACGTAACCAATTCAAATAATCAAATTTCATTGTCCCTATCTATGTTTAAGGGCTATGCTCTCTGGGCAAGTTTCTGTTATATTACCAATTTACCAAGTATATTATCATTTAGTAAAATTTAAACAATCAGGATTTACTTACACTGTTCTCGGGACTTTAGTACATCAAAGAGTTCTTTAAGTACTTTTTAGGAGGGTGAAAACGGTTTCAAGTAGAAAATATTGAATTGGTGCTTAAGCAGACATCCAATGACAGAAAAACATTGTTACAGAATAAGTGGCTGATTATGGTTAAAACCTTCATAACAGCAACATTTTCAGAACTCCCATTTCAACTCATTTTTCCATATTTAACTCAATTAAAAATATGAATTAGATTTTTAAATGGACAAAGGACAAGACTTTATATTGAAGCCAAAAAGATGTAAAAGCCTAGATAGAAGCAATTTTTAAAATATCTAAGATCTGTGCATCTGAACGGTTTTCTTTCCAACCTGAAACAATTTGCAGGGAAAAAAATTATGCATTTGAATCAATGCTTAAGGACACAATAAACATTGTTCTACTGTGTGTTTACAAGTGTCAGCCCTGCTGTGTGTTGCTACAACCAGGCTCGAACTCTGGATTCCATATTTCCAAGCTGAGATCGAACCCATTGCGTGACTGCAAGTTTGCAAAAAAGATGTTATTAGACAATTTGAATAAAATTGCCCAAAAATTATGTAAAATCTAAAATTGGGGATGAGCGGCTGTCCATGGGCCCCCTATATACGTTCTTGGGGGGGGAGAAATCGTATTAAGGAACAGGTGAAAGGGGATTGCCAAGAAATATCCTTTCGGGATATGGGATGAATAAAAATAACTCTTAAAAATGTTTTAAGCAAACAGTTTGTTTAATTAAGGGTTGCCATTAACGTCTGAATTAACCATAGCCTTGTCTTCAGGCCACCCACATCCAACACGGAGTTCAACACGGGTTGTACAGATTATAATTTTGAGTACAGTGTTTTATCGTGTTCAACCTCAGGCAAATGTCTTTTCAGAACCCATATTCAATTATGTTATTCTGGCATGTTAAAATTTGAGGAATCCATGTCTAACACGCTTGGAGCCAGTAAGATGAAAACACTTTAAAGTTTTGTTAGGGTGAAACGGAGAACCTGAAAAGGATCTTTGTCGAACCTGCTCAACAAGCTTCAAACCCAATGCCTGAATTCACTAGGGTATTATAAATGGTAATTACTCACCCAAAAGAACAAGGGAACACGACGTCAGACGATTCAGGTCTTCTGTGTTTGCCATTTTCAAGGTCTCTCTAAGACAGCGTTTAGCATCGTTCAATTTCCCTTGGAAGAAACACTGCATTCCTTGCACAAAGTATGATGCTGCTTTTAGGCTAAAACTTTGCGACGGCAAATTTTCAGGATTTGTCAACTCTGCACATCGAACGTAGTCTTCGTTCCGTCTCATTCTTAAGTAGAGAATCCCCAAATTTAAACGCGTGAATGTAGCAAGCTCAGGGTCTTGAGTAGCTTGAAGGGAAGCGAGAAATTGCGCTTCAGCATAATCTAACGCATCCATACTCATGGCATATAAACCTATAAGGGTTCTCACTTGAGCTATGCTTACTGGATATAATCTGGGAGCACTACGACACAAACTCAAAGCTTGGCCTATCTCTTTAATAGCCTCAGTGCGCTGTCCCATCACAAGATGACAAAGACTCTGATGTTCTAGCAGCAGATACTGCAAGAAGGGCATTAACAAAGAGTTAGAAGAACTAACCCGATTCTGTATCTGAGATAACGCCTTTTCTGCATACTTTAAACCTTTGTCCATAAAACCAGAGTGCATACTATGCTTTACTGATACAACATACACAATTATACACAGTTGCTCACGAGATAGCCAAAGAAACTGGTCTGCTGGTTGTGAAGCCATGCACCACTCCTCATCGCTAGGATATCCAGGTTGTGATATTGTTTGGACACTCTGCTGGAGCTGTTTCAAAAATGGTTTCACTGTCTTTACTTGACCGCAGCTGAGTAAATGACAAACTTGAAGCACTAGCATGAACAGTTTAACATGCTCTCTTTGATGCTGTGTCCCCTGCCATGATTCAACAATTTGATTGGCTTGGGCTAGCAAAGGCAACGCCTCCTGTGTTTTCTTTACAGATAGCAAAAGCATAGCACGAGATAGTATAAATAGCGTCCCCACATATTGTGCCTTTGCCATATTCAGTGCAAATTCAGCTCCAAATTGTAATAGAGATGATGCAGAACTTAAATCTCTTTCAATTGCATGAATTTGAGCAAGTTGAAATAGAAAACGACAATGCCAACTGGGGCTATGATGGGATATTTCAATTGCACGCCGAAGTAAAGGTTTAGCACATTGCATTTGCATATTCTGCTCACAATAAAGTTCAGCTAGAATGGTAGCTATCTCAAATTTGACATCATCAAATGAAGTAATATTCTGAGACAGTCGCCAGGCTTGTTCCAAATGATTTCTAGCTAAGTCAATGTTTTTAGTATGATAAAATAATATTGTACCAAGTTGGAGGTGAGTACGAGTCTCCACTCGAACTGGTGGTTTGAAATGAAATATGGCTTGTAAGCATTGTATACACTGTTTAAAACAAGGCGGTTTGGATGTTCGAAAGTGTTCAGCTAATCCAAGAAGACTAATATACCACGAATCCTGAATGCTCATCTTTTAACTAGAAAAGAAACAGAATTATTAAATATAATCATTAAACTGACTAAAGTTCTTTACACCCTCGTGTGACGTAATATATTGGGTAATGACATCATATCAAATTTCTCGGTGTGATATATAATACTGTGTCAAGTTGGAGGTGAGCATGACTCTCCACTCAAACTGGTGGTTTGAAGTGAAATATGGCTTGTAAGAACTGTATATTAAAACAGGGTAATTGGATGTTCAAAAGTTTTCAGCTAATCCAAGATAACTATGTACCATGAATCCTGAATACCCATCTCTCAGCTAAAAAAGAAATAGAATTATTCAAAAGAAAAAAAAAAACTGAGCAAACTTGGATGACAGCAGTCTACAAAAGAGAAATTATTTTGAAAAGCTTATAATGATATTCATAATAAAAGAGTTGATACCAAAATTCCGACATTCTTAAAAATTTACGATGAAAAAAAGGCAGAGGTGAATGCATATTCTTGTGCATTGTTTCAGTTTTCTATCCCTTCGAGAACACTTGTTTGTCTTTTCTTCCACATTCTCATTCCCCATCGGCCCTAAATTTAAACCTAAAAGAAAACTATTGAAAAGCAGTTTATGAAAGGTTCACGCTGAGTCCATATTGAAATGTTTTGAGGCCACCCTATGCCCTTACTTGAGGACCAAGTATAGTTAATTTAAACCACACTCCAATATTTGGGCATTTTTGACCTTATATTGACCAATGAAGTGAAGAGTGAGGAACACTGCTGAGTTTAGAATAACTGAGGTGTAAGTAGGCCATGAAGGGACCTGTTTCCTGAGTGAAGCTCTAGATGAAGATTGAGGGAAAGGATACAGGGAATAGAACTTGGTCTAATTCATGTCTGTGGCCACCATCACAAGAAGGCCCCAGACTTGACCACTCAGAAGGCTGCCTAATTAGATGGTAACTAATCTCATGTGCATCCAATAAACACTGAAAGGCAAAGCATAGGTGACGGCTGAAAGTGCTCTTTGAAAACCTCTCTGAGGCTGCATCCTGATCTGAATCTAGAAGTAGCTTTATCATGTGCAGAAGTCGAAAATTTATAGTCCAAAAGAGGTATGGTAGGCTGCTCATGATCTTTTATGATTTTCTGTGAAATTGACATTACAGCTAGAGTGTACTTAGTAAGATTTGATTCAACTGCTGTTATGACATTTCTGACCATGACCTTGTCAAATGCTCCACAATCTGCTCTAATGAATGTATTTCTAAGTAGACATGTTGGTCTTTAGATTTTGCCAATGAGAAGACTTGTTTCTCTAGTGTATTTGAGATGCGTTGTGGCAATCTGGTGGTTTGTTGTTACCTGTTTTGAGAGCCTACTTGGTGGACTTCTGATGTGAATTAGCTGATCAAATGGGGATTCCCAAAGCTAAGAAAGAGATTATTAGTTGCCTTTCTTATGCCATTAATAAGAAAAAACTGAAAAATAAAGTTTTTTAAGAAAATCAAAGGGCTATATTAAACCAAAGAGGAGAAAAAATAAATTCATATTATAATCACATAGTTTGTGGTAACGAACTGTAAGCAAGAAGAATCTTGACTTAGTAATAACCAAAACTGTTCAAAAGAATTGATTTGCTGATTCCAAATTTGTAATATTCATTATGTTTAGTGTTACCAATCAATAACTATGAGCCTGAGAAAAATATTACCATATTTCTGGGAAAGGAGTGGAAATGCCCCCAAAAAGTCAAGGAATTGTAATGAAAATCCCACCATCAGATTTAGCATATGAGAGAACCATAGTATAGATGTTTCAAGCTCCCATCAGCAAATATTGAATTTTGCGCTTTTTGCGAGAAGAAAAATCAAGGATGTGTGGTAATTGTTTTTTTTCCAGGGATAATTGTATTGAACCAGTGGTCCTAAATTATCAGGAGGGGGCTCATTTGAACAGAAAAGAAATATTTTTGTGCCCTTTTTAATTGAATAATAAGATTGGAGGGCAAATAGCCTACCTCCTTTGTCCCTTTTATCGTCAAAGTTGTTCAATCAAAATTTTGAGACAACAATTTTGGTCAGCACCGTTAAAAGAGCCAATAACTATGCCTTGGGGGATAGCATGACCTCCTAGAGCCTATGGGAAAAGGGTAAGTTATAAAAGCTGCCCAATGTTCATGCATAATATCTGTTATTGGGAAGCATACAAACATTTTTAGGGGGGATTCTGTGAAGAGGGATTTATTCAGGAGGGAACTTTCCCAGAGAAATTCTACACCAGGGGAACCTGCCAAAATTCTTATATTGAATTCTTTTTATGTGTCTTACTTTCTCTTAGCATTTTAAGTTTACATGTGTACATGTTCTGGTGGAAATTTACAGTAAGAGGGATATCCTGGGAAAGTTTTATGTGGAGGGTAATTTTCATTATGACTTGAAAAACAATAAGAATTTTTTTCTTTTTAATATAAGTATGCTAAGGAGAATTTTTGGGTAGAATCCTTCACAATAAGTTTTCCAGGGGGAATTTCTCAAGAGGGTGGAATTGTCCTGGGGGAATTTTCTAAAGGGGGGAGGCTTATGGATGAGGCACTTTCCCTATCAAAGGATTTTTTATCAAAGGAAACTGAATTTTTGGCATCATTTAAAAGTAATTGAAAGTTAATTCTTAAAAACAATTTTTTTTTTCAACTGAAAGTAAGGAAGGAGCTACGTGAAAATCTAAAGCGAATGGAAATTGTTCTGTATATAAGAGGCGCTACCCTCTCCTCAATACCTCGTTCTTCACGCTAAAGTTTGACTTCTCATCCCAATTCTTTAAGAAAGACTCCTGAAACATAAGGGCCATTTAATTAGAATATGAAGCTTTTTAAAGTACTATAAAATTTTAGTCCAAAGAGCGAGGTATTGAGAAGGGGAATCCCTCTAGTATACAGAATAATAACTGTTCATTTTAAGTTATAATGTTGTTCCTCACTTTAATTCAATTCAAGTTTAAAGCAAACAGGAATCACTATTGATGAGTAAAGGAAACCTAAAACAAACAGAAATTAAAATGAACAGTCAAATAAACATAAAATGAACATGGAATTCCCCAAACAGGAGTAGGGCTAAAATCCCCTATGGCTTTTATGTGCTGGATCACGGAAAATAATTTTTATTTTGAGCAGTGTTTTTTATTTGTCAATAGCTGTTGGTGTGGCGCTTCGCGCCCCCAAGCCCCCCGCCCGCGTAATTTTTACGCGCCATATTAGTTCCGCGCCATTGTAGTTGTGCCCCTGTGTCCCACCTGTGAATATAGATAGATATATATGTTTTTAACTACATAAAACTTCCGAATATACAACATTCTTCGCTGTCCCATTGTCTGTACATATAAATAGATTGTCAGGTTTACCGACTCTTGAACATGCAACATATAATTGTCCATGGGAAAAACAAGCCGTATTCAGATCTATACCGCATTTCTCTAATGATTGCCCTTGAGCTTTGTTGATAGTGATTGCTATTCAAATATTCCGTGTCCCCGTCGTCATTTATATATCCCCCTGTGCCCCCCGGCGTCCCCGTTGTAGTTGTGTCCCTCTCTGTGCCCCCCGGCGTCCCCGTTGTAGTTGTGTCCCTGTGTCTCGGTCGTCATTTATATTCCCTATGTCCCGGTCGTCATTTGTGTCCCGGTGTCCGGGTCTGTATACACATTCGTTTTTGAAATGGTATATGATGAAATAAATTTTTGTATTTTTCCCTTTTTTTTCTTTTTAGTTTATTTTTATTTTTATTTTTTTTTAGTTTTGTTTTTCTCCTTTATTTTTCATTTTTTTCCTTTTTTTATTTTTTTTTCTTTTTTAGTTTTTTTAGTTTTTTAGCTTTTTTAGTTTTTTTATTAGTTTTTAATTTTTTTCTTTTTAGTTTTTTTGTAGTTTTTACCTTTTTTTTTAGTTTTTTTACTTTTTTTTTACTTATGTCCTGGTCGTCATTTATATTCCCTGTGTCCCGGTCGTCATTTGTGTCCTGGTGCTTTGTTGATGATGATTGCTAATCGAACATTCCTTGTGTCCCGGTCGCTTTCTCTTTGAGTGTCCCGGTCGTCATTTATATTCCCTACTAGCTACTTGATGGTGATTGCTAATCGACCATTCCCTGTCCCGGTGTCCCGGTCGTCATTTATATCCCCCTGTTTCCCCTGGTGTCCCCGTTGTAGTTGTGTCCCTGTGTCCCGGTCGTCATTTATATTCCCTGTGTCCCGGTCGTCATTTGTATCCCGGTGTCCCGGTCTGTATATACATTCGTTTTTTAGTTTTGTTTTTCTCCTTTATTTTTTTCCTTTTTTTTTCTTTTTTAGCTTATTTAGATTTTTAGATTTTTTAGTTTTTTTATTAGTTTTTAGTTGTTTTTTTCTTTTTAGTTTTTTTGTCCCGGTCGTCATTTATATCCCCCTGTTTCCCCCGGTGTCCCCGTTGTAGTTGTGTCCCTGTGTCCCGGTCGTCATTTATATTCCCTGTGTCCCGGTCGTCATTTGTATCCCGGTGTACCGGTCTGTATATACATTCGTTTTTTAGTTTTGTTCTTCTCCTTTATTTTTTTCCTTTTTTTTTCTTTTTTAGTTTATTTAGATTTTTAGATTTTTTTAGTTTTTTTATTAGTTTTTAGTTTTTTTTTCTTTTTAGTTTTTTTGTAGTTTTTACCTTCTTTTTAGTTTTGTTAATTTTTTTTTTACTTATGTCCTGGTCGTCATTTATACTCCCTGTGTCCCGGTGCTTTGTTGATTGCTAATCGAACATTCCTTTTGTCCTGGTCGCTTTCTCTTTGAGTGTCGTCATTTATTTTTTTCTTTTTTAGTTCTTTTAGTTTTTACCTTTTTTAGTTTTTTTTAGTTTTTTAGATGAAAATTTTTTTTAGTTTTTTTTAGTTTTTTACCTTTTTTTAGTTTTTTTAGTTTTTTTAGTTTTTTAGCTTTTTTACTTTTTTTATTAGTTTTTAGTTTTTTTGTAGTTTTTGCCTTTTTTTAGTTTTTTCAGTTTTTTTTTTAGTTTTTTATTGGTTTTTACCTTTATTTTAGCTTATTTTTCAGTTTTTTCCTTTTTTTTAGTTTTTTTTAGTTTTTAGTTTTTTTTAGTTTTTTACCTTTTTTTAGTTTTTTTAGTATTTAGCTTTTTTATTTTTTTTATTAGTTTTTAGTTTTTTTTTGTAGTTTTTGCCTTTTTTTTAGTTTTTTTAGTTTTTTAGTTTTTTTATTAGTTTTTAGTTTTTTTTGTAGTTTTTGCCTTTTTTTAGTTTTTTTAGTTTTTTAGCTTTTTTATTTTTTTTATTAGTTTTTAGTTTTTTTTGTAGTTTTTGCCTTTTTTTAGTTTTTTCAGTTTTGACGTCACCTGATCCAGTTTTTTCAGGTGACGTCACCTGATCCACGATCCACAGATCCACAGACAACTTATTTTTATATATATAGATAGTTTTTTTTTTACCAATGTCCTGGTCGTCATTTATACTCCCTGTGTCCCGGTGCTTTGTTGATTGCTAATCGAACATTCCTTTTGTCCTGGTCGCTTTCTCTTTGAGTGTCGTCATTTATTTTTTTCTTTTTTAGTTCTTTTAGTTTTTACCTTTTTTAGTTTTTTTTAGTTTTTTAGATGAAATTTTTTTTTAGTTTTTTCCTTTTTTTCTTTTTAGTTTTTTATTGGTTTTTACCTTTATTTTAGCTTATTTTTCAGTTTTTTCCTTTTTTTTATTTTTTTTTTATTTTTTATTTTTTTTAGTTTTTTACCTTTTTTTAGTTTTTTTAGTTTTTTTAGTTTTTTAGCTTTTTTACTTTTTTTATTAGTTTTTAGTTTTTTTTGTAGTTTTTGCCTTTTTTTAGTTTTTTCAGTTTTTTTTTAGTTTTTTATTGGTTTTTACCTTTATTTTAGCTTATTTTTCAGTTTTTTCCTTTTTTTTTAGTTTTTTTTAGTTTTTAGTTTTTTTAGTTTTTTACCTTTTTTTAGTTTTTTTAGTTTTTTTAGTTTTTTAGCTTTTTTATTTTTTTTATTAGTTTTTAGTTTTTTTTGTAGTTTTTGCCTTTTTTTAGTTTTTTTAGTTTTTTAGCTTTTTTATTAGTTTTTAGTTTTTTTTTGTAGTTTTTGCCTTTTTTTAGTTTTTTTAGTTTTTTAGCTTTTTTATTTTTTTTATTAGTTTTTAGTTTTTTTGTAGTTTTTGCCTTTTTTTAGTTTTTTCAGTTTTGACGTCACCTGATCCAGTTTTTTCAGGTGACGTCACCTGATCCATCCACAGACAGACAGACAACTTATTTTTATATATAGATAGATGTGCCGGTGTCCCGGTCGTCATTTGTGTCCCGATGTCCCGGTCTGTAATTTCGCCAGTCGAAAACATGACGTCAGTCGACACACAAACATGACGTCACTCGACAGACACACACACACAGACAACTTATATATCTATCTATATAAAAATAAGTTGTCTGTGGATCTATGGATCTGTGGATCAGGTGACGTCATGTTTGTTCGCATATGACGTCTGAATTATTTCACACTAATACAAAAGAAGAAAAAAACTAAAAAAGGTAAAAACTACAAAAAAAAACTAAAAAGAAAAAAAACTAAAAAAGCTAAAAAACTAAAAAAAACTAAAAAAAGGT
This sequence comes from Artemia franciscana, assembly GCF_032884065.1. Taxonomy (NCBI): domain Eukaryota; kingdom Metazoa; phylum Arthropoda; class Branchiopoda; order Anostraca; family Artemiidae; genus Artemia; species Artemia franciscana. Next base: position 39,474,594 of record NC_088869.1, on the reverse strand, counting down.
AAAAATCTAATAACTAAAAAAAAACTGAAAAAAATAAAAAAAGGCAAAAACTACAAAAAAAATAAAAACTAATAAAAAAACTAAAAAAGCTAAAAAACTAAAAAAACTAAAAAAAACTAAAAAAAGGTAAAAAACTAAAAAAAAACTAAAAACTAAAAAAGAAAAAAACTAAAAAAAAGGAAAAAACTGAAAAATAAAAGAGAAAAAGAAAACTAAAAAAATATGAATAAATATATATAAAAATAAGTTGTTTGTGGGTTATGTCTGTCTGTCTGTCTGTCGAGTGACGTCGTGTTTGTCCGCATATGACGTCTGAATTATTTCACACTAATACAAAAGAAGAAAAAAAACTAAAAAAGGTAAAAACTACAAAAAAAACTAAAAAAGCTAAAAAACTAAAAAAAAACTAAAAAAAAGGTAAAAAACTAAAAACTAAAAAAAACTGAAAAAACTAAAAAAAGGCAAAAACTAAAAAAAAAACTAAAAACTAATAAAAAAACTAAAAAAGCTAAAAAAACTAAAAAAACTAAAAAAAGGTAAAAAACAAAAAAAAACTAAAAACTAAAAAGAAAAAAAACTAAAAAAAAGGAAAAAACTGAAAAATAAGAGAAAAAGAAAACTAAAAAAATATTAATAAATATAAAAAATATAAATATAAATATAATATAAATTAGCAATCAACAAAGCACCGAGACACAAATGACGACCGGGATACAGGGAGTATAAATGACGACCAGGACATAAGTAAAAAAAAAAAAACTAAAAAAACTAAAAAAATGGTAAAAACTACAAAAAAACTAAAAACTAATAAAAAAACTAAAAAATCTAAAAATCTAAATAAACTAAAAAAGAAAAAAAAGAAAAAAGGAAAAAAATAAAGGAGAAAAACAAAACTAAAAAACGAATGTATATACAGACCGGGACACCGGGATACAAATGACGACCGGGACACAGGGAATATAAATGACGACCGGGACACAGGGACACAACTACAATGGGGACGCCGGGGGGCACAGGGGGATATAAATGACGACCGGGACACCGGGACACAAGGAATATAAATGACGCCCGGGACACTCAAAGAGAAATCACAGACTGGAACACCGGGACACAAATGACGACCGGGACACAGGGAATATAAATGACGACCGGGACACAGGGACATAACTACAAAGGGGACGCCGGGGTGCACAGGGGGATATATAAATGACGATGGCGACTCAGGGAATGGTCGATTAGCAATCACCATCAACAATTGCTCAAGGGCAATCATTAGAATCATGAGGTATAGATCTGAATACGGATTGTTTTCCCATGGACCATTATATGTTGCATGTTCAAGAGTCGGTAAACCTGACAATCTATTTATATGCACAGACAATGGGACAGCAAAGAATGTTGTATATTCGCAAGTTTTACGTAGTTAAAAACATATATATATATATATATATATATATATATATATATATATATATATATATATATATATATCTATATTCACAGGTGGGACATAGGGACACAACTACAATGGCGCGTAACTAATATGGCGCGTAACGACTTACGCGCGCGGGGGGGCTTGGGGGGGGGCACGAAGCGCCCCCACCAACTAGGTGTTGGGGTGGCGCGAAGCGCCACCCCAACAGCTAGTATATATATATATATATATATATATATATATATATATATATATATATATATATATATGTATATATATATATATATATATATATATATATATATATATATATATATATATATATATATATATATGTATATATATATATATATAGTGCAAAATTTTCCTTTGCAGTAAGGATACTAGATTATCAGCATACATCAGGGTTTGTCCAGATTGCTTTTCTAAAAAGCTTAGCAGTCTATTAATAAAAGATTCCACATACGGTATATGGAGAACTTAATCCCCCCCCCCTGTAGGGAGGAAACTGTTATAAATAGTTTTGGAACCTTTATAGGCACTTTTTGATAATTTGACTCCTTTCAGCTCTATGACTACTTGTCAATCTCTGAGCGTTTGGGACCTCAATTGATATTCAAGCCCTCCTGTGTGGACTCTGCCACTCTTTTAAAGAAAGGTTTAGGAAGTGTAAGTCCCCTCATTCCAGATGAGAAAGGAAAGTTCTGCGCCTTTATTCCCCTAGTCAGATCAGTATCAGCAGCAACATGTGTGTGTCTACTCGTTTCCCTCTTTTATGTAGATTTTGGTTAGCTCAATTTTCTCCTCAGAGATGAATAAATGTAGGCCATCAACATTGGCCTACATTTGCTTCTTTATTGGCCCAACCTTCAGTCCTCAATAGATTTTTTTTGGGATGTTTTCTGGGCAAGAGCTAACCATCCCTGACCCATAGCATTCACCAGGTGCCTGATCCATGATACCATCCGCTCATCTTTGCATCTTACCTTCTATGTACCGGACTCTAATTTTATCAAGGCAACACTGGTAGGAATATCCAGAGTGCCTTCAACAGTTCTGGCCTCAACAGCCTTCATAAGAAGAACAATATCTTTGTCCCTGAGGGTTTGCCAATTACATTTCCTGGTGCTTGTTGGAATCAGCTTTGCGTCATTGGCAAAACCCCTTTCCTTTTTGGTACCCCAAGAGTTCCTTTCTTTGCCTTCTCTTCTTTGCAGTGCAGCTGTGCTGGAACGCCCCGTGGGGTTTCAATTTGTGATAGGCTACCCCTATCTATGTTTTTACCTGTTGGTCTAGTTGGTGTGGACACTGGTTTAATGTATGTCAAAGAAAATGTAATGAAAGATGCCAATGCAACCTGACAGCAGTAAGACACACCAAGCACTAAACTACTTTTTATTGAATGACTGTCAATGGCCCACACAGCATACAAATTCTACCATGGAAGACAAGGGACCTGTCAAATTTTTTTAGAGCTTCATGAAGTTAAGATAAGAATAACAGATGTCATATGCAATTAAGAGACATATCTTAACAAAATGCCCTCTGTTGATTCTCCTGGGCAATTGCAATTAAAAATATATAGAACCTTTTAACAGAAAAGGAGTTGCAATATTTTTGAATCAGTAAATAAGACACTGTGGCATCCAACAAAAAGAGTGCAAAAAGGAAAATATATAGCAAAAAGGAAAAAGAGTGCAAAAAGGAAAAAGTTAATGAAAATATATAGGAAAATATATAGCAATAAAGCAAAAAGGAAAAAGAGTGCAAAAAGGAAGTCAATGTAATTCGTGTTAAATTATGGCTGCAAAATGAATGGTTCCTTGTCATAATCTCCACATACATTCCCATTAGGTGCTCATATGGCACAAAAGTTCTTCACCAATACCCTAGCTAAATTAAAATATAACCAAACTTTTGCAGTGCTTAATATAAATTAAGCTACTTTTGGGGAAGCAAAGCCATATAGAGCTGGCAAATGCCTAAGAAATAACTTATGGAGAACAAAGATATTGTTCTTGCTGCTCCTCAGCTGATATGAGCTCCTCCCCACTATGAACAGCAAGCCAGAAAGTTCTAAGAAGTTTATCTTCAGATAGTCCCCTCTAAAATACTGGTTAAATAGTCTGTGAGAGACTCATATGAGATCAATCTAAACTGGAAATTTAATTCTGCCAAACAGCATTGTTTTTTCCAGTTGCCTTTTCATTGTTACTTTTGCAAGAGCTATTTCCTTTTATTACGTGTTTTCTAATGTTTATCTCTTTGTAGTATCCCTTGGATATATGTTTTAACAAGTTCAATTGATTTATTTACAAATAAAAACATAAATAAGACTTTTATCTAACTCATTACCAACTTTGAGTTTAAGGTCTATATTTTCTTGCAATTTTGATTCAATTTAATTTACTTTCTTTAATATAGGATTTAGTGTTCATTTTACTTTCTCCAGTTGTCTGTACATGGCTACACATAGTTCTGATATTAATAACTCATACACAATTTTCATGTTCTCTGATAAAGTTTGCTAAACATTGTGGTTACAGTGCAGTTCAATGTTGAAGACAGCCTTAATGATATTTTGCTAAATAGCTGGTATTCAGACTCTGCCACATCAACACAAGTGATAAATATGTTTACAAGCATTATAGCTTCATGCCAAACTATCATCTGAAGGACTGAAACCCCATCACCATAGCCAAAAAATTTGTCAACTCTCTTTTAAATGAACATACATGATAATTTAAAGCTTATCTGACTAGACATCCTTCAGAGAGTCAGACAGGCTGACAAACTTAACAAAAGTGTTGTAGTATTGATACTCTGTTTGCCTATACCCAATAGTTTAAGGAACAATGTAAAGCTGGTATCAACATTGTTTTTTGTGTCTACTTCTGATTTCCTCTGCATAAGTTACTACAAGAAAGATTTAGCAATCTTATTTGTAAATGCTAAGGTCTTTTAACTATCTCATATGGTGATAACAGCTTAACATTCGAACTTTGAGAACAAAAGTCTTATTTTTTTTCAAAGAACACGTTTGTAGTAATAACTGAAGAATGGATGCAGTGTAAATATTCTAAAACTAGATTTGCATTACCTAGCCAACATGAAGTGTTGCAGCAACCCTTTGTTGCTTTACCAACAAAAAAATAGCAAGAGCAACACTTATGTTAGGAATAGATAAAGGGTTTAAAAATATTAGCCTATATTCACTTTGCAGCCAGTTGAACCTTAAATGTAAATATGTAATATACCCTAAATTTATCAGAAACAAATCAGCACAAGTAGTCTATCTAATATTTCATTATTATCAGATTATCCAGGGCTCAGCTTGTACTACTGATCAATTTTTAATGGTGAGAGTATGGCACTACTGCCTCAAACTCCTCTCCCCAAGGTCAAATCCAGCCAAGACACAGATAATGTTAATTAATTTTCGCAAGTTTCTAAAGTCATGTCCTTTAACATTATATTCTTACTTGCATGTCACTCTTTGTAGCAGGCATGGACCCAAATTTGTCATACCCTCAAATGCATCAGAAGTCAGTGATAGGCTAATTGCCTGGCAAAAGATGCCAACCCCTCATCATTGAAGATGAGAATGGTATAAGAATTGATTTCAAAAAGTATATATTGCCTTAGTAACCAGAAAAATCTAATCCTTTTTACTCATTGATTGTACTGTATTAGATTAACAACGCTTCTTGACTACTAAGGTCCCTGTGTTGGCCCTGCAGTGCATTTCTGCAGCATGATTCAATCTCTGGGTCCCATATTACGAAGCTAAGGTAAAACCCACTGCGCCACCACAGGACTTTACTCATTGACATTATTAGAGGTTAGAAATTTGAATATCTTCTTATAATGCCTAATTAGTACTATATATCTATCCCAAACTTTTAAAAATCATATTGCTGTAGCTACTATTTACTATAATAATTGTAAAACCCAGTATGGTAATGTATTTCTATTTATATTTCTTTATAACTTCAAAAAGACAAATTTTCTTACCCTCAAATGTGTCAGATACAAAGGATCTGCAAAAAAAAAAAAAAAAAAAAAACATCAACTAGGAAAAGTTTCAAGCTTCTTATCAACAAAGATGGCAAAAATCTAAAAGCAGAATGTTATCTTCAAGGTCTCTAAGTCATCTCAAACTTTTAATCCAAATTCTTTCTTACAATCTGCACATCCTTAAATGTGTCTTACCCTCAAATGTGTTTAGATTTTGTGGTAATTAATGTAATAATTGTGATTTTGTTGTAATAATTAATGTGGTTAGATTTTAAAGGTAGAAGTGGTACAAATTCTTACCCTCAAATGTGTCAGATACAAAGGATCTGCAAAAAAAAAACACCAACTAGGAAAAGTTTCAAGCTTCTTATCAACAAAGATGGCAACAATCTAAAAGCAGAATGTTATCTTCAAGGTCTCTAAGTCATCTCAAACTTTTAATCCAAATTCTTTCTTACAATCTGCACATCCTTAAATGTGTCTTACCCTCAAATGTGTTTAGATTTTGTGGTAATTAATGTAATAATTGTGATTTTATTGTAATAATTAATGTGGTTAGATTTTAAAGGTAGAAGTGGTACAAATTCTTACCCTCAAATGTGTCAGATACAAAGGATCTGCAAAAAAAAAACCACCAACTAGGAAAAGTTTCAAGCTTCTTATCAACAAAGATGGCAACAATCTAAAAGCAGAATGTTATCTTCAAGGTCTCTAAGTCATCTCAAACTTTTAATCCAAATTCTTTCTTACAATCTGCACATCCTTAAATGTGTCTTACCCTCAAATGTGTTTAGATTTTGTGGTAATTAATGTAATAATTGTGATTTTGTTGTAATAATTAATGTGGTTAGATTTTAAAGCTAGAAGTGGTACAGATTCTTACCCTCAAATGTGTCAGATACAAAGGATCTGCAAAAAAAAAAAAAAAACATCAACTAGGAAAAGTTTCAAGCTTCTTATCAACAAAGATGGCAACAATCTAAAAGCAGAATGTTATCTTCAAGGTCTCTAAGTCATCTCAAACTTTTAATCCAAATTCTTTCTTACAATCTGCACATCCTTAAAATGCTGGGGATAGGCGATTCGAGTACCTGCAATCCTCGCGGGTCCAAAATCCCCGCCCCCCAAGTTCTGAAAACGCTAAGACAAATTGACATCTGTCAGCTGAACCTTAGATGAGTTTGGTGCATATAAAGCCTCAGTCCAAAAAGATGAAGAGCTTTGCATGAGAAAAAAATATAGCTGTGTCAACTAAAGGCAACATTCAAAAATAAGTGCATTGAAAACTGACCAAACACATGCTGAAAAGGATCCAGAGTGGAAACCAAGTCCCAGTCATTTCAAGAAAGGAAATGTTTACAAATTTGTTATAAATCTAGGTGATTCATTTCACCAATTTTTACTAATCCAAGAGTTTGAAGTTTTGAACCCAAGCATGTCAAAAACCCAAGGAACAGGCAGCCACCAAACACATAAAGCACTAGGAATTTCAGAAGAACTCCTAGAGCTACCACTCCCTTGCCCCCATTGCTGGGCCAGGAAAAGCCTAATAACAGTACAGTAGACAGGAATGCAACAAATATAAGTGCAATACAAGGAAATGCCAGTGGTTCAAATAATGGCAGAAGTTCCCCCATCTCAGCAGTAGCTCTTTCCCCTGAAATTCAAGCTGTGCATGACCTAGTCAAAGGATGGATGACAGCATGTAATAACTATCCTTGGACCTTGCCAACATAAGATGCAAACTTGACATCAAACCAAGTATAGATGATGTTCAAGGTTATGTTGATGGACCATGTCTTGACCCTCACCAAAGACTTGAGATACTTGAACATGCTTCATCCAGCTCAGGTACCACTTTTGAGCAACTGAAATAGTTGGTCCAAGATGAAATCCTTGCAGTTCGTGAAAAAGACAAGTGAAAGGAAAACATAATTGTAAGAAATCTGCCAGAACAGGCAGTAAGTGAGGAAATTACAGCTGAACAAAGTGACAAACTGGAAATACAAACTCTTAAAAAGTTGCCTGAGAACAGCTGGGCCAAGACTTATCAGAGTAATCAGGCTTGGCCCAAGAAGCACAGCAGATAAAAGTCAGAAGTAGCCATGGCAGGTACTGTCCACTACTGATTTATCTTGCACCTGGACAAAAACAACTCAGAAACCAAATTGTAAACAAATCATATGATTGAGGGAAAACCTAAACATATTCTTCAGAAATGATGCATCACAGACATATAGACAAATTCAGCATGGACAGGTCCCACCCCAACCCACAATCAAACAGGCCCCAACATACCAACCCATCATCAAGTGCTTCAGAGGACCAAGACAGCTTTGAACAAACAGCCAAGTTTGGGTGAACCTGAGAAAAAAAATGCAAAGCAATGCAATAAATCAAGCTACAGGCAAGATGTATCATCTGACAATAAAAAAAAAAAAATATTTGAAAGTTATGCATTCAAATGTTGACCAGCTTATGTCAAATTTCAACAAGCTGAAATTAACCATGAGTGTGCATAATCCTGATATGGCCTTGCTAATCAAAGTTAAGCTGAAGTTTTCTCAATGTAAGCTACAGAGGCAGGAAATATATATTGACAGCTATAGCCTCTATAGCAATCTAGAAGACAACAGGAGAGGCTACTCCATCTACACTAAAAATGACCTAGCTACACAAAAACTGAACACACCAAAGACAAATACAATCACCAAAGCCAGATTCATACAGATTACCAAGCCAGGCCATCTCAGTAACAGACATAAATATCCTTCTCAGAGAAAATGCCAGCACAAAGGGAGATCTCCTCTGTATGGGTGATTTGAACCTACCTGAACTGAAGTTGACCCCAACAGAAAGCCCAAACCACCCCTTTGTTTAACTGATAAAAGATATGTTCTTGACACAGCATGTAGCTGAACCAACATGTTACAGAGAGGGTCAGACTGAAAACATACTGGACTTGAAAATGTCAACAAATCCTGTTAGCATACTAGACATAAAGCACCTGCCTCCTGTTGGGATAAGTGATCACTGATGTCTTATGACAACAATTAGTGTGCCAACCTCAACCAAATGCTTCCAATGTAGCAAATGGTAATACACCTGTGTTGACTTCCTAAAGTATAAAGAAGTAATGCAGACTTCTGACTGGAAAATAGTCAAAGTTGCACAAAGCATCAATGAAAAAATGGCATGGTCTATCAAGTCTGCAACAAAATGGAAGAAAAGACTTGCTCCAAACACCTTCCCCAGACTAGCCTCCAAGATGAAATGGCTCATCAACAGGAAATCTAAAAGTTCAAGAAATGGAGGAAGACTGGTTTAATCTCAAACCATGAAGAATGCAAAGAGGCAAAAAATTTGGTTCAAAGTTCTTCAAGAAAGATAACAAGCACAACTGAACAACCATAATGTCAACAAATCCTGGTAGCATACTAGACATAAAGCACCTGCCTCCTGTTGGGATAAGTGATCACTGATGTCTTATGACAACAATTAGTGTGCCAACCTCAACCAAATGCTTCCAATGTAGCAAATGGTAATACACCTGTGTTGACTTCCTAAAGTATAAAGAAGTAATGCAAACTTCTGACTGGAAAATAGTCAAAGTTACACAAAGCATCAATGAAAAAATGGCATGGTCTATCAAGTCTGCAACAAAATGGAAGAAAAGACTTGCTCCAAACACCTTCCCCAGACTAGCCTCCAAGATGAAATGGCTCATCAACAGGAAATCTAAAAGTTCAAGAAATGGAGGAAGACTGGTTTAATCTCAAACCATGAAGAACACAAAGAGGCCAAAAATTTGGTTCAAAGTTCTTCAAGAAAGATAACAAGCACAACTGAAAGGAAGATGGCATCTGAAGCCAAAAGAGCCCCAAAAAAAATTTTGTAAGCATGTAAACTCCAAAATCACTTCTTGCCAAGGGGTGCCAGATCTGATCAACAAGGATGGTGGCACTGTATCAAAGGACAAAGAAAAAGTGCAACTCCTCAATGACTTCTTTGGCTCTGTTTACACCTCCCAGACAGCCACACAAACAAAGACAGCTGCCAGAAATAGCCCCAAGATGAATGAGATCCAAATTACCCCAGCAAATGCTCTGAACAAACTGAAGCCCAACAAGTCTCCTGGACCAGATGGCATCCATGCCAAATGGCTAACCAAAGGAAAAGAAGAACTTAAAGAGCCCCTTTTGCACATATTTCAGCTCTTGCTAGAACACGGGAAACTACCCACTGATTGGAAGACAGCTACAGTATCCCCAATCTTGAAAAAAGGTTGCACAAAACTCTAGTCTGCACAATCATTGAGTACAGAAACATAGCCTGGGGTCCATCCTACATTGGTGACTGCATAGCAATGGAAAAGCTTCAACATAGAGCAACCAGAATGATGTCAGGCCTAAAAGGGAAGCCATATAAAGACCATCTAAAAACTCAAAGCTGCCAGATCTGTCATACAGATGTATGTAACTGAGGAGCACCATTTGGATGTTCAAGATGAAAGCTAAAATAGAAAATCTGCCCTTTCAAAAGTTCTTCAGGAAAACAGCCATAAACTAAACCAGAGGCCACTAAGAAAAGACATAAAAGCCAGAAGCCATAAAAATTGCCTGTGCAAACTTTCTCTCATTGGCTAATCCTAGCCATCTAAATCTACATAGATCATGCACAAAATTATAAGCCTATTGTCTATGTCTTAAAATGTAGGCCTATGTATGTATTGTAGTCAAGATATATCTCTGAGATTAGGCACTGCCCATGTACTGGGGTCTTACCCTAGGGTAATATACCCAGTAGTCAGACAGCTAATCATTCATTCAGGTCAACGTAAAAAAAAATCTATGATACCACCAAGAAAGTTGGCCTGTTTCACCATTAGGTATGTCAAATCTTCTTAAAATGAAGGGGAATCACTTTAGTATTTCAACTATAGGCTATAAAAACACTAACTATTTCAAATACACTGATAGACAATAAAGATGCCTATTTTTGGATACACATTTAAAGTTTGAGTATAATCTTAGAAAACAGGTATTGAAAAGTTTAAATAAGTCCTGACATGGAAAATGACATACCTTGTCCAAATTGCATCTTGAATCTCAATATAGCTGTCATTTATGTTATTATGTCATTATGAACCTATCCCTATTTCCCTAATGTGTCAGTATACATCCTGAATTGTAAAAGGACATTGAAATCTCTGTGAGTCTCTCTATTCTCTAATTGAATTAACACTCTGTCCAAATAGCCTAATAAAAAGTTCATTAAGTGTATACAATTCAGGGTATAGACTATATTTGTGCATTAGGGGGGATGGGTATAAAGTTTACTTCCACTGGAAAGAATATTGGTCTATATTAGGATTCAAAATGTAATTCTGACTTGAAATATTTGTCTTTAGAGTCATTAATTTAAAGCTTAGATAGGTCAGTAATTTAAAATTCTCCATAACCTATGGATCATTAAAATCTTACAAATCACTTTTGAGGCTAAAACACTTTCCTTGTGCCTCATTTTTGGAATAAAAATATTGCAAAAGGCTATCAAGAGTCAATGTATGTATTAGATTAACACTACTAAAGTCCCTGCATTGGGCTGGTCAATGTTCTTTGGAGGAGTAATTTAAAAATGCCTTCCTATTTGATTATTCAAGCTCTAATTGGGTGAGTTTCACTCACCCAATTAGGCTAGGCTACCTGTTTTTACAATGAAAAAAATTCTTTCATCCAGGATTTCATTCATTTTCAAAAACAACTGAAAGTAAACAATCATTATAAAATATAATCCTACTCAATTTTTTCAGCAAACGAGGGCTATTCAGATTTAGCTTTTTTGCTTCACTTTTGATTCTCAGGAATAAATTATTGGCCTTCTTCTTAAAAAGTTCTGTTTCAGCGTTGACAAGAACGGTTCCAGGCTCCACAAAAATTTAATAATATCAATTAAACTTAAATTCTCTGCTCCAGGCGAGAGCGAATTAAATGCTGTGGCGACTGAAAACTAACTCTGTATTAAATTTTGTATCAGTATTTTTTGAATACGATTAACTAACATTTTTAATATAACGATTTCAGAACGACGAAATTAGTAAAAATGGAGGGAAATAAACTATCGTAATGAAATTTCTTAAAGAACCAAGACATCCCTATTAATATTTTTCATATTATGCTCATTAAAATCACTCATATTTTACTAATCAATTATAATGCGTGTTAAGGAATTATTTCATAAATCGTTCCAGGTTTGCCCTTAATTTGTATTATATTAATAAATTGAACTTGAGCTTGAACAAAGTTTGATGATACAGATATTTCTAAAGTCATTATTGAGTCTATAGCTGTACTAAATGCTATTAATAAAGACAAGTAGTTGATTAAATGATGACAGGCATGTAATACGGACAGATAACCAATATTCTTTTGGCTTACCTCTACCAACCCCTCTTCTGTTTTCATAACTATTATCCAACTACGTTATATTTCCTATCTGCCTTATGATTTGAAAAACTGTCTTCCAACTATTTTATATTATATACTTGGAAAACAGTAACCAAACGCAGTTAACTTCCCTTAATAATAGGAAAAAGACGGTGTTAGCCTTGCCACAAGAATTAAAGATGAGGTAACGGTAAAGACTAACCATCTTAAGTTGCGAGTGAGTTCAGAGAAAACCAGATGCAAGACAATTAATTACTCTCCTTTGTCCATTAAATATGGTGACCAAAATCAAAAGATACTACAAATACCCAATCTAAATGAGCAGAGATCGGATATAATTAGTTTCTATGGGAAGTTTCTTGTAAATACTACAAATATCTAGCTGCATCTAGACAAGCATAAAGTTGACATAATAAGCATCTATGGAAAGTTTATGGAAGACACTAAATTTAGACAGCTACATCTAGATAGGCCTACGCTCATTAGATGTAGCTGGACATAATTATTTTCGATAGGAAGTTTCTAGAATATACTACAAATTTCTAGCTATATCTTGATAAGAATAGATTGAACATAATGGGAAATGAAAATGAGTCCAGAACAGGGTAGCCAACTCATGTGAAATGCACTCTTTTTGTCATTGCACTCTAAGGACTGGATTTTCACTCTTTTTGACCATTATTTGCTCTTTGCACTCTTTAACGAAATGATGACAAAAAGATATTAGCGAAAAAAAACTACTTTGAATCCAACTATTTAAGTGCAAAAGATACAACAGATAACCGGTATGACCTGTGAGGTTACTGCTTGGGCCATCTCTCATGCGTCTTTCTGGTATTTTCAACCATTTCCGAAGAAGCAGACCAAATTATAAATAACAGGTGAAAACTTTTTCTCACCTATATAATAGTGATTTTAGAGCTATCCTATTTATCATTTTGGATATATTTTATCTGGTTAAATTTTTATATTTGGTTGTATGAGAATCTTTAAAATGTGTAAAATCTTATTATTATTAAAATTGTGTTGTACATGTACTTTAATTGCTATTTTACAATGCATAGTTGCAGTATTTTGATTCCTGTTTCTCAACGCGGGCAGTTGCTGCAGGCGAAAAATCCTCCTCCATTAGCAAGTTAAGTGATACCGTTCTGGTCCAGTAAATATTGACTTAAGTGACACCCAAGCAAGCAGGTGATAACAGAAGGCAGAGATCAACCTAGTGATACGAACACATATGACCTATTGGTCGAACGCGTCAAACTCCAAACAGCAACAACAAAACGAGATAGATTCAACATCAAATTCTATACAAGGAAGTTAAAAATTATTTATTTGGCTACCCATTCTTTTGGGAAATGGAAAAGCTAGTATACAACATGCAGCAAAGCGATGGAGAAAAAATAACCAAACCAAACCTTTTCTAAGTCTACTCTCAAACTAAAAATTCTTAAACAATAAAATTCTGCAAGGACTTTAGACGTATGCACCATTTTAAAGCACGAATGACCTGTCTCTACTTGTGATAGCCATTTTTTCTGAAAAAAACTTAACTTACCAGCCCAGGTTCCAAGAATTTGATTTGGGTGGAACCCATACTATCAAAATGACACAAAAGTGTACAGAAGGGAATGGGGTAGCATGAAGTTTTAGTTTAGACACTCCATGCTATCTTGGACAGAAGCTGAGCCAGGTGAACGACACTCAGAAATGAATCCAGGGTCAAAAAATTCAAGCATATTGAAAATGTCAATAATAAATGGGTAAATGTTGAGCAGTTCATATTATTGACCTATCCATAAAATAAATATACCACTCGATGCCTTTCCTTCTGCTCTTTCAAAATAGAATAATCGCTCTTGGCGTAAATCCACTTCACCCCACTCCTATATACCAATTCAGGGTATATATTTGTACATTGGGAGCGGGGGTATAGTTCAAACTTACGTCTATAGTGAAAATTAAATCCTGAATCTGAATTTAATATTCAATTTGTACGAGAATTGCTTTCCTACTATTCAACTGGATGAATTTATTATAGTGTAAAAAATAATTCTTTTTTACATAGGAATAAAGCATAAGCAAATATGGTATTTTTTTTTTTAACTTGCCTGTTTTATAGACTTGATTACTGTCCACTGTGTGTCAGTTGTAAACACAATGAATACGAGAGATTAAGTGTGTTCCATTTGTTACATATTCTGTAACTCATTTGATTGTTAATTTGTCTATATAAGTTGGAAGCTACAAGTAGTTTGTATGCTGTTTTGAAGGATAATAAATCGGTTTTGTTTCTTCTTCCTTAAAAAAACTTCACTACTGATAGTAATCTGATAAGCAGTCATGCACAGAGTGCAGGAGCATTTTATATTAAAATCTGCCCTTCTTCTAAAATCCCAAGATTTTTATGATTTTTTTATGGTTAATTGTTGTTTACTTTTTTTTAATTGGTGCTTTATTTGAAATTTTGTACTGATTCAAAGTTAATTTCCGCATATGTTTTTTATTAAAAGATCTGTCTTCTGGCAAAAATTCGAAATTCCACATTTTTGTAGATAGGAGCTTGAAACTTCCACAATAAGATTCTCTGATACGCTGAATCTGATGATGTGATTTTCGTTAACATTGTATGACTTTTAGGGGGTGCTTCTTCCTATTTTCTAAAATGAGGCAAATTTTCTCAGACTCGTAACTTTTGATGGGTAAAACTGATCTTGATGAAATCTAAATACTTAAAATCAGCATTAAAATGTGATTCTTTTGATGTAACTATTGGTATCAAAATTTAGAGCCGGGTCGCTCTAAAGTAAACATTACCACGAACTGATTGATTGAAGTTCTGCTTGTATATCTTTTTTATTTGCACACATGAGGATGTATCTTCACTAGATTGTGGTACCCTCCATTTTTTTTTTATTCTATAAGGTAGCATATGCTTGTAGTGGTAAAAGTGTAGTTGTTTACAACTACTATCCTTGTAGCTGTCAAAGGAGCTGGAAGTAAATTATGATTTAATGTTGTTTATGCGCTGGGAACTATTCTTTGAAGATGTAATAAAAAATTTTGGTTTATTAACTTTATTCTTCTTATGAAATTCTGTGTAACTATTGATGGGCTCCGACTTCTCCTCAATCGACACTGCCAACGCATGAAATTAAAATAATATGTCTCTTATATCATTCAAAATTTTTGTAAGCTATTGATGTGGTTTTTCTATAGTAGATAATTTACATTTTGCACTTCTGGCTTGTTGGAATAAACAACCCAGAAAGACCGTTTTATCTGATTCACATGATCTTTTTTCGCAGCACTCTTGTCTCTTTCGCATTTATTCACATTAATTTATGTTCTCAAACTTAATGTAGCCTATCAGACCAAAGCACTACCGTCGCCTAACAAGGAGCTATCCAGCTTCTGGGATTTTTCCAGAAAACTACTCATTTCGTATAGAACGTGGACATAAATTTACAAGAAAAGGAAATATATATATATATATATATATATATATATATATATATATATATATATATATATATATATATATATATATATATATATATATATATATATATATATATATATATATATATATATATATATATATATATATATACTACTACTAAGAACTCACTGCAGCACCAAGCCGCCTGAGGCCAACACAGCTACGCACGCTCCTCCTCCAACCTAATATATTTAAAGCCTCCCTCTTTAAACCCTCCCAGGAAGTTCCCATTTCCTTTAAATCTTTATTTATGACATCCTCCCAACCCAGACAAGGACGACCTGCTTTCCGTGTAGCCCCAGACGGTTGGCCAAAAAGGACAATCTTCGGTAATCTGTCATCCTTCATCCGTAGAACGTGGCCTAGCCATTTCAACCTTTCTTTCATTATAGCCCCAGAAAGCGGGATTGAACCACACTTTTCGTACAACCTACTGTTTGAAATACGGTCAGTCAGCCGGGTACCCAGAACAATCCGTAGGCAATTTCTCTGGAAAACATCTAGTAAATTTTCATCTGCTTTTCGGAGTGCCCATGATTCAGAGCCATATTTGACCACTGTCATCATTGTAGCTTCCAATATTCTAATCTTGGTTTGTAGACTTATCTTTCTATTCTTCCAAACTTTTTTTTTAACTGTGAAAAAACACCCTGAGCTTTAGCTATTCTACTTTTAACATCTTCACTGCTCCCACCATCTTTACTAATAATACTACCAAGGTAACTGAAGCTCACCTGTATCACTAATGTCACCTGTTCATCTTCACTTATTCCTAGCCTTAGTGACTTAGTCTTCTTAACATTAATTTTCAAGCCTATTTTAGCACCCTGAACTCGTAAAACCTCTAAAAATTCATTCATTTTGCTCACACTTTCGTATAATATGCTTAAATCATCAGCATAATCTAAGTCCAGGAGCGTTCTTCCTCCCCATTTGATTCCATAGTCTCCAATTGCCTTTCCTGTGCTCCTTAAAACGAAGTCCATCAAAATGATCCATATAAGGGGGGATAGAACACAACCCTGCTTAACTCCTGATTTAAAACAAAAACAGTTGCTAACCTCATTTCCTACCTTAACCGCAGCAGTATTATTCTCGTACATAGCACAAATCACTTTAATGTATTTTTCTGGTATACCATATAACGATAAGACCTTTATTAACGCTGTTCTATCAACAGAATCGAAAGCTTGCTCATAATCGATAAAACTAAGGACAAAAGGTGTTTGACAACGAAGGGACTTCTCAATTATTAACCTATATATATATATATATATATATATATATATATATATATATATATATATATATATATATATATATATATATATATATATATATATATATATGTGTATATATATATATATATATATATATATATATATATATATATATATATATATATATATATATATATATATATATATATATATATATATATATATATATATATATATACATATATGTATATATATTTATATACATGTATTGACTACAGTGAAGTCAGCTATAGTCCACAACGAGTTATTTGGACCTCTTATATTCCTTTCAAAACATTTGGATAAAATGGAGACAAAACGTTATCTAAACATTTGATGAAGTCAACTATCGTTCAGTTAAAGATCCAAAGAATCAAAACTAGATCTAAGTTGCATGGGAAACGTTTAGGTGCTGCGGCAACCTTTGTTCGGCTTCGCCGAGTAAAGCGCTGCGAGAGCAACACTTTAGTTTTATTTCCTCGCTTCGATTAAACGCTGAAATTGTTAATCTGAAGATGATTGTAGACTAACAGCCAATTATTACTTACAAATCTCCAACATGTCTTACTACTAGAACCAATTTGTTCTTATCATCAAATACACCGGAAACAAGTAATAGGTACGCCAACTAGCAAAATTTACGAACCCCTCGTTGCCGAAGATGATTATGAGCTAACAGCTGACTGTTGCTTAAAACTCCCCTAAATGTCTCACAATTGGTATCAGCCTATTTTTGGTTTCAGTGTGTGCTTTACTACTGAAGTTGTCAACCCTTTTAAACTTTTAAACTAGTATATCTCAAGAAGGAATTTTTCTACCAAAAATGGATGACATATACTTTGATCAGCTCATCAAGAACTATCGACTGCTGTCGAAAAAAAATCTATCTGTCTTAGTTCAAAAGTTGACTTTTTTGCCGTAGACCAAGTTTCTAACGTCATCACTTAGAAAGGAGCGAAGGATAAACTCTAATTTCTGTAGCAATGAGATAACTTTTATAGTTTAAGAGGCACATCTGATACCATTTCTCTACCGCAATCCTGCGAAAAACCGAATGATAAACTCAGCTGAAATCATGAACAGAAATAGGTAGAAACAACAGATGGCAGCACTTTCAGTCCCCACTTTTTGTTTCTGTATTTTTTTCTATTTATCACTCAAAGAAGATATATTGGCTGTGGGGCTGGGTAACTGCCGCATATGTTGAACAATTACAGCTTTTAGTCCATCTTCAATTTGAAACTGGTGCCTGCCTTCTTGCCTGCTAGAGCAGAGCTTTGAACTCGAAACCAGAAACATGGTTTGACGAAACGAAAGCTTGACTGCGTAACTTCAGATAGTTCCCTCTGACATAGGCTTTACAACTCCAAGTCACTTCAAACACAATAGGCTCTGGCTCAAGGACAAGCAAAAACCATCCTTTTTGGCCCCAGGCAACAGGTCTACGATGCTTTCCAAAATGCAAAGTCATATTCATCAATCCAGCCTAAGGTCCATACTTTCCGTAGACACCGCAGAGGTTAGACCATTACCACTTTCTAGGAATAAGCTGAAATCAAGGTGCTAGGAACAAAAAAAAGTGTTGCTATCGCAACACAATAAACACTTTCAAGTTTCAAGCATAGCAGTACATTTTAAGCTAAAAAAGAATGATAATTATTATCTACCGCGTTATTGAGACGGTTATTTAAGTAGGAAATACTCCTAACTTTATTTTAATACAGTTGGAAAAACTATGAGGTAATATGCTAATTGATCAAAGAATAACTAACAATTATTCGTAAATGGCTTAAGAGTGTTCAGAACAGTGAATTGAGCTGCGAGCGCGGCGACAGCCACATGCGCAAAATTTTTGACTTGCACTCTCTTTTAACAATTTGCAATCTTTTTTGGCCTTGATTTGCACTCTTTTTTATGTCGGTAGTTGGCAACTCTGGTCCAGAAATGGGCATAACTTGATATAAGGGAAATTTCTGGCAAATAGCCTACTACAAATGTCTAGCTACATCTAAATGAGCAGAAATTGAGTGTACTCAGTTTCTGTGGAAATTTCTAGAAAATACTACAAATAACTAGCTGTATCTAGATGAGTATAGAATGAAAATAATCAGTTTCTAGAAGATATGATATCTATACAGCTACATCTAGATGAGCATAGAGTGGACATAATCAGTTTCTATTGCAAGTTTCTAGAAAATACATCTAGAACAGCATAGATTGGACATAATCAGTTTCTATTCAAAAATTCAATGAGATCTTACATCTAGATAAGTTTCTTGATTGAACATAAATTGGGTCCCCGCTTTTAGATTCTGTATAGTCAATGATATGTTTCATGTGGTATCCCATTGATTCTTCTTAGATGCAAAATTGAGCACCCAAAGGGAAAATAAGAAAAACAAAAAGAATTGGGTGAAGCGGAGGCCATGAATAAAATTGCCGAGGATCTGGAAGATGCAGCTAGGCGGCATAATAGTAAAATATTGTACTGGCCTGTTAATAAACTGAGAGGGAGTAGTCAATCCGGACTCGTCCCAGCTAAAGACAAGAATGGGGCCTCAATTAATGATACCGAAAAATTTAAAGAGAGATGGGCACAACATTTTGAAAATGTGGTAAACCAAGATAGAGTTATGGAAAAACATATAGAAGGAAATTGAAGTATT
Source organism: Artemia franciscana (assembly GCF_032884065.1). Classification (NCBI taxonomy): domain Eukaryota; kingdom Metazoa; phylum Arthropoda; class Branchiopoda; order Anostraca; family Artemiidae; genus Artemia; species Artemia franciscana. Next base: position 39,455,269 of record NC_088869.1, on the reverse strand, counting down.
GTAAAATAATAAGGCCCCATGTGCTAATAGTGTGGTACATAAGTTTCTCAAATTTGGTGGCTCTGAAGTTATGGATAAGTTACTGATGATCATGAAGATGATTTTTGAAAAAGAGGAAGTACTTCGTAATTTTAGGAAAACTGTAACTAAATCACTGAATAAGAAATATGATATACTAAGTGTTGTGATTATTGAGGTATTAGTTTGATCTCCGTAGGTAGCAAATTACTTAGTAATATGATACTTTTTAGACTGAAAGATAATGTAGACAAAGTTATAAGAGAAAAATTGTACGTTTATAGAAAGAGTAGAGGATGTGTCGACCAAATTTTCACTCTTAGGTTAATAATTGAGAAGTACCTTTGTACTTCAAATAATAATCAAACACCCCTGGTCTTCAGGGTCAAACACCCCTGGTTTTGATATATTATGAGCAAGGGTTCAATTCTGTTGATAGAAGAGCTTTAGCAAAGGTCTTATCCTTGTGTGGCTTATCCAGAAAAATAAATTGAAATCATTAGTGATATGTGCGGGAATAACACTGCTACGGTTAAGGTAGGAAATGAGGTTAGTAGCGGGTTTTGTATTAAATCAGGAGTTAAGCAAAGGTTGATTTCTATTCCCCTTTATATGGATCATTTTGATGGACTTTGTCTTAGGGAGCACAGGAAAGGGAATGGGAGAACGTGGAATCAAATGGGGAGGAAAAGCTTTCCTAGACTTAGATTATGCATAATCTAGACTTAGATTATGCTTAATGTTAAGAAGACTAAGTCACTAAGACTAGGAATAAGTAAAGATGAAAAGGTGACATCGGGTAACGAAAAGATTGATCAAATGGGCAGATTCACTTACCTTGGTAACATTATTAGTAAAGACGGTGGGAGCAGTGAAGACGTTATAAGAAGAATAGCCAAGGCTCAAAGTGTTTTTTCTTTACAGTTAAAAAGTTCGGAAGAATAGGAAGATAAGTCTGCAAACCAAAATTAGAATGTGGGAAGCTACAGTGGTGACAGTGGTTACATGTGGTTCTGAAGCATGAGCGCTCCAAAAAGCAACAAAGATTTGGCGAATTTTTTCAAGAGAAATCACCTACAGATTGTTCTGGGTATCCGGTTGGCTGACCATATTTCAAACAGTAGGTTCTGATGGCACGTTCAAACAGTAGATCGCTAGGGCACGTCCTGCAGACGAAGACAGATTACCAATGATAGTCCTTTTCGGCCAACCGTATATAGCAAACGGAAAGCAAGTCGTCCGTGGTTGAAGTGGGAGGAGGTTATACAGAAAGATTTAAGGTAAATGGGAACTTTTTGGAGGGTGTAAAGAGGGAGGCTACAACCAAGTTTCATGGGCCTAATAACCAATTTACGTTTGCAATAGTGTTTTTAGTATTAATAAAATGATTTATTGAATAGATTGGAATGGAAGAGGAGCATGTGTATGTCTGATCCCTCATGAGTCCCGAGAATATTTCTGATTTCTGTCTTTATTATTGGTGCTGGGGAAGGCCTCAGAATACTAGGATACACACGTCAGCCCAAAAACGGACAACCAGGATCATCCTGAGTAATAGAGACATTTCCCACCACGATGTCCTAGCAACCCTTGAACTCCAAAGTTTGGAACTCCGTTCGGGTGACCTTATCCAAAGGTTTGGCAAAATGCTGCTGTCTAACCCTGCTCATCGTGACATTTTACCCCCAGAAGCCCCGACAGTCAGCGGCACGAGACAGAAGCCTAAAACTTGTGCCTGTGCGTGCTCGGACAAACCACAGCCAGAACTCTTTCGTCCTTTTTTTTACGTCATTATATAATAGTGCATAATAACATGTTTTGTAGTTCAACATGAAATTAGCCATTTGAGCTACGATTGTTGTTTAAATAAATGTTTCTGTCTCTCTCTCTTAGCAAAGAACGAGTTGCCCGTAGTATCCAAAAATCTAAAAACATGTTTTAAAAGAAAAAAAATTGTTAAGCCCTACGGCATTTGAAGCTGATTCGGGATCAGCAACTCTTATTTCCATTAGCTTTAATGGTAAAATTTCGCTGTGGAAAAAAAAAATCTGGAAATTTCGAAAAATCGTCTGAAACCCACGAGACCACTGTCACATTGAAATGAAAACTCTTCTGATATTCTAGGACCACTAGGTCGATACGACCACCCCTGGAGAAAAAAAAAGAGCAAATCAACACACATCCATGATCTTTTTTCTGGAAATTTCCAGAAAAATTCTAGAAATTTCAAACAAAAATTGTCAGATTGAAATGAAAACTGCACCATTAGAATCCTCCCGTATAAGAGAATTATTTGAAGTCGGGAACGGTTCTCAAAATAAACTATGAACAAACTAAACCCAACCAACAATGTTATTCCCAAAGGCAAAGGCGACTATGATGAACAAAATCACTATCTCAAAATTTCGATCGGATGATTTTGGGAAAAAGTGGCCGGGGAGGTAGGTAGCCCTCCATTTTTTTGATCGCTTAAAAAGGGCACTAGGACTTTTAATTTTTGTTCGAATTAGCCCTCTTTGATATTCCAGGAGCCCTAGGTTGATACGATCACCCCTGGAAAAAAACAAAACAAATAAACACGCATCCGTGATCTTTATTCTGGAAATTTCCAGAAAAAGTTCTGGAAATTTCGAAAAATTGTCAGACTGACATGAAAACTGCCCCTTTAGAACCATCCAATATAGGAGAATTATTTGAAGGCGGGAGCGGTACTCAAGATTAATTATGAGCAAACTAAAGCCAACCAACAACAACAATAGACCAGTATACCAAACAAATGCCATGGTGAAGTCGTAGCAGATAATTACCACAGAAAGGGAAAAACAAATTATGTCATAAATAAAAAATGAGAATATAAGTAACTTTAATGCAGTGGAATATTGAGAACTAAATGATTACTCACCAAATGCTTAAACCTGTATCAGTATTCCATTCCCTAAATAATTATTCAACACCAAAAAATGATACAATATACTTAGTCGTGACTAATCATAGCGTAAGTAAGAAAACTTAAAATTTTAACTTCGTAACATAACATAATATAATCAGGTAAAAAGGTGGGAAGTGGAATACAAGTTAGAGGCAATATTCTAATTTCTTTTTCAAGGTAAGATTGGAGAAACATTTTACGCAAATGTTCACAACATCAGTAAGAATAAAACATGCAAAGAAAGAAAAACGTTGTAGGTTAAAATTACACATTAGAATATAATATGTTAGAAATGTGGGAAGTGGAAAGTAACTTCGAGATGATAATTAAGTTTTTCTTTAAGGTAAAATTGAAAGAAAACATTTTCTAGTGTAAATAATCATAGCGTAAATAAAAATAGACCATAAAAAGTAAGAAAAAATGAGTAAGATAAATAAAGACAAATCACAACTTTAAATTTATAAAACAATCAGTTAAAAAGATGGGAAGAGAAAAATAAATTAAATACAATGTTCAATTTTTTTTCTTTAAGCTAAAATTGGGAAAAGTTGGTGAAAATGATCATAGCATAATGGCAAAAATCTTCACAGTGTAAGTAAGAAAACTGCAAAATAAGTGTAAAATGCATAAAGAAAATTAAAAATTGCAAATTTATAATATAATCAGTTAAGAAGGTGTGCAGTGGAAAATAGGTTAAGTATCATATGTAAGTTTCTTCCTTAAGGCAAAATTAAAAAGCGGTGAGGGGTCGCCTGACCTAAGATGTTTTCCAGACATAATGATTTTTGTTTCATTTATTCATTTTGAGTATGAATTCCTCTCGGTCAAAATACTTTCTTTTGAACGTATCTGCTCAGTGTCGGGCCAAGTGAACAAAAAAGTGTTCTGCAAAAAAGGATTAACTACTCTTCAAGGCTTAGACTAAATTAACTTAGTTTTTTAAATTTTATCTCACATTTATTTGCACATTTTCAATACAAAACAATTTAGAAAATTCAAATCAAATTTGGGCCAAAAATCACTGTGATGTTTTCACCAGTTCAAGCCTCGAATTAATTTGGTACTTTTCTACATAACCCTAGCTACAAAACAACTTAAACTGGGCTTTTAAGCTAACTGAACGTTAAAAATAAAAAAAGAAGCGCGGTGGGGATTTGAGCTAGCTCCGGCTTCTTCAACAGTCAGTCACCCATTCATTCTGTGACATTATAATTAAGTTTTGAATATAGTTATATTTTAAATATATTCTTATATTTCTAATCAAGTATAAATATACTTATATTTTTACTTGAACTTTTATAACAGGATAGAACAAATTAAAATTGAATAAACAGTTTATACTAACAGTTATATTTCCAGCAAAAAGCAAGAAGGAACGTGATCCCGCACCTTATAATTCTATTGTCTTACTGGATGTAGCCCTAATTGTCTACGAGTCCCAGGCAATCATTAATATGGGAATATTGTGTGATGGTGTACATCAAGTGACGGGTACCCGATGCCTAATGGCAAGGAAGCATTTTTATTATAGGAATTTTGTGTTTTAGTAATCGCATCTTGTTTTTTTTTTCGCGGCTGGGATATGGCGTTAGAAGTTTCAAGACTTATTTTTGAAGGGGGGCAAGGGGATCTAGAATTTATATTTTGGGGAGGCACAAGTTTCATACAACAGGGTTTTTAGCTAGAAATGTTATTCCTAAACCACGTAACGGATCTTAAAGATTTTCATAGTTCTCGATTAAAATATACATATTTTCTTTTCTGCATCAAATTCATCAAATGAAGAATTTACCTGACATTCAAAGAATAATTATTAAGTTTGCGTTAGAGATTTTATTTGTTAATATAATTTTTAGCAATTTTACTTGCATTTTGTTTCAAATCATCTAAAGCTCGTGAATTTTTTTTTTTACCTCGAAATACGAATTTGGTCAAAGTGAGCTAATGATAATCCATTTTAAAAATAAAAAATTTGATCCATCCAAACCTTATCTAATCGATGCTCCCCCCCTCTGAGATTTTGAAAAATACCTTTTTTAGCATTATAATTGCGGAATCATGTCGCTCTTGAAAAAAAAATTCTTGATTAAAAACAGTGGCTTGAATAAAACAACGGATAAATCAATCGAACGTAAATACATTACAAGAAAGTTAAAAATATGGATGCCAATTCCGGATTTGTCAGTAGTCAATGGCCCACTCGTTCTCACTTAAGAAGGCGTCAACAACTTCCTTCATAGCAAAATTGGGTATCAGCTGATCCTGAGTTAATGGAACTCGGGTTACTGGGTCGAAGTGACCAACTCTCTGAAAAAGAGAATAAATAGGAATAAATAGGAAAATAAATAGAGAATAAATAGAATAAATAAATGAGGAGGCGAAAGTAAAGTCGACACTTAATCATCTAGTTACATTCTATTAAGTTAGTTATCATTCTATTAGCATTTTCTTACAAAATTAATTCATATATTTATATTTTTCTTCCACACTGCACAAGAAAACGTTCGAAACACGGTGGCACAAAATTAACATCGCGAGTAAAAGCAGGTAAGAATAGTAAAAGGAGGTAGGAAAAGGAGGAAGAAAAAAGGAGGTAGGTAGTAAAAGGACCAGCCATGACAAAAAAATAAATAATAATCTGGAAACGACAAACGGGTCTATGGCCATAGAACTATTTATCGTTTCCAGATTTGTCGGTCCTGGCTGGCTGGCTCACTTAAATCTTCCAGTCGTCAAGTGTATGGATAATACTTAGCCGCATCTGTAAAATGCTGCTTTTGTTCATAACTTTGCATTGAAGCTCTTTTAATAAATATCTTAAAAAGAATATTTGCTCTCAAGTTATTTTACAGTTAAATATAGAAATAGTTATTTTAGATATTAGAAATAGATATAGTTATATATACAGTTTTTAAATATAGTTATTTTAGAATATTAGAAATAGTTATTTTACTGTTTAATATTAGAATTATGAATTTCTATTATTCGGTTTAGCACAGTTACTCTAATATTACAGACAAAACTGGGTATAGATGGTCCTGAGTCAATGGAACTAGCTAACAAGATCAAGGTGAACTACCCTCTGAAAACGTAAATGTTAATTATAAATAAATACATATATGGCAAAAAAAAATTGGATCTGATATTATAAAAAAAATTAGGATATTCTTTCAAAACTATAATAAAACAAATCTACGTATATAACTAGAAAATATTTGAAAGAAATAGTTAAATGAACAACACCTGTTTATTATTAATAATATATATATAGATAGTTTGTAGAATTCAGACAAAATATTGAATTGTAAGTAGTTGAGAGGATGATTAAAGCAATTTGATTAGAATAAAAGATATGAGAGGTCATGCAAAGTCTTGAACCTTTAAGCAAAACATGGATTTTTGAAAAATCAACAGAAGCTTAATGGTATGAATCTAGAAAACGAATTTAATTCTTTTTCTTTTGCTTTTTAGTCTTGCTGCCACCTGTATCAAAGTGTTTTTCTTGTTGACCATAGTATTTCGGTAAATAGTTTTTGGCATATTATCGGCAAATCTTGGCAGTTTTTCTAGTAAACAGCAAAAAATAGCATTTTTCGCCACCGAATTATTCCTCAAAATTAGGGGATATGGCTGTCAAGTCATTCAAAAAAAAAAGTAAAAAATAAAAAAATAGATGAATTCTTTGAAAAATGTTCTATGCAAACTTGCAATTCGAGTTTTTACACGAGTCTCCTTTCCCAGAAGGTTGTAATCCCGATTTGCGAAATAATTCGAGTCTCGGTGCGCTTTGCATAATTATTCTACAGTCCATGTCTTGGAAGGGACGCTTTCCATATGAAATTGTTTTAACTTGTACGTTTTTTTTCTCCGTCATAACTTATAAACTGCATTAGGTGAATGAAGGAGGGATGTCGCCTAAAAATCCATTTTTAGTTTTCAGATTTACTACTTTGTTTATTATTTTCTTTCCCCCTCAAAATATTTTTACAAAGATAGCTGAAATAATGGACGATGAACGTCTTCAAATGTCAGCTACAACATAACCTAAAATTTTGAGGGACGACACATTCTTTTTCCCTTAATCATAAAATTTTATATTTAAAAAAAATTAATTTATTAATTAAATTTAATTAATTATAAATTAAATTTATTAAGAAATTTACAGCTATAATATTATGCCAAACATTTTAAGGGACGACACATTCCTTTTCCCTTAATCATAAAATTTTATATTTAAAAAAATTAATTAATTAATTGAATTTAATTAATTATAAATTAAATTTATTAAGAAATTTACAGCTATAATATTATGCCAAAAATTTTAAGGGACGACGCATTCTTTTTCCCTTAATCATAAAATTTTATATGTTAATTAATTTTTATTTTATAAGTTATAATTTTTATATTTTTTATTTTATAATTATATATATATATAATTAAATAATTAATATTATATATATATATATATATATATATATATATATATATATATATATATATATATATATATATATATATATATATATATATATATATATATATATCTATATATATAAAAATAAGTTGTCTGTCTGTGGATGTGTGGATGGATGTGTGGATGGATGTGTCAGGTGACGTCACCTGAAAAAACTGGATTAGGTGACGTCAAAACTGAAAAAACTAAAAAAAGGCAAAAACTACAAAAAAAACTAAAAACTAATAAAAAAAATAAAAAAGCTAAAAAACTAAAAAAACTATAAAGGTAAAAACCAATAAAAAACTAAAAAAAAAACTGAAAAAACTAAAAAAAGGCAAAAACTACAAAAAAAAACTAAAAACTAATAAAAAAAGTAAAAAAGCTAAAAAACTAAAAAAACTAAAAAAGGTAAAAAACTAAAAAAAATAAAAAATAAAAAAAAACTAAAAAAAAGGAAAAAACTGAAAAATAAGCTAAAATATATATAAAAATAAGTTGTCTGTCTGTGGATGTGTGGATGGATGTGTGGATGGATGTGTCAGGTGACGTCACCTGAAAAAACTGGATTAGGTGACGTCAAAACTGAAAAAACTAAAAAAAGGCAAAAACTACAAAAAAAACTAAAAACTAATAAAAAAAATAAAAAAGCTAAAAAACTAAAAAAACTATAAAGGTAAAAACCAATAAAAAACTAAAAAAAAAACTGAAAAAACTAAAAAAAGGCAAAAACTACAAAAAAAAACTAAAAACTAATAAAAAAAGTAAAAAAGCTAAAAAACTAAAAAAACTAAAAAAACTAAAAAAAGGTAAAAAACTAAAAAAAATAAAAAATAAAAAAAAACTAAAAAAAAGGAAAAAACTGAAAAATAAGCTAAAATAAAGGTAAAAACCAATAAAAAACTAAAAAAAAAAAGGAAAAAACTAATAAATGACGACACTCAAAGAGAAAGCGACCAGGACAAAAAACTAAAAAAAAAGGCAAAAACTACAAAAAAACTAAAAACTAATAAAAAAAATAAAAAAGCTAAAAAACTAAAAAAACTAAAAAAAGGTAAAAAACTAAAAAAACTAAAAACTAAAAAAAAACTAAAAAAGGTAAAAACTAAAAGAACTAAAAAAGAAAAAAATAAATGACGACACTCAAAGAGAAAGCGACCAGGACAAAAGGAATGTTCGATTAGCAATCAACAAAGCACCGGGACACAGGGAGTATAAATGACGACCAGGACACAAGTAAAAAAAAAAATTAACAAAACTAAAAAGAAGGTAAAAACTACAAAAAAACTAAAAAGAAAAAAAAACTAAAAACTAATAAAAAAAACTAAAAAATCTAAAAATCTAAATAAACTAAAAAAGAAAAAAAAAGGAAAAAAATAAAGGAGAAAAACAAAACTAAAAAACGAATGTATATACAGACCGGTACACCGGGATACAAATGACGACCGGGACACAGGGAATATAAATAACGACCGGGACACAGGGACACAACTACAACGGGGACACCGGGGGAAACAGGGGGATATAAATGACGACCGGGACAAAAAAACTAAAAAGAAATAAAAACTAAAAACTAATAAAAAAAACTAAAAAATCTAAAAATCTAAATAAGCTAAAAAAGAAAAAAAAAGGAAAAAAATAAAGGAGAAAAACAAAACTAAAAAACGAATGTATATACAGACCGGGACACCGGGATACAAATGATGACCGGGACCCGGGACACAGGGAATATAAATGACGACCGGGACACAGGGACACAACTACAACGGGGACACCGGGGGAAACAGGGGGATAACCTGACAATCTATTTATATGCAAAGACAATGGGACAGCAAAGAATGTTGTATATTCGCAAGTTTTACGTAGTTAAAACCATATCTATATATATATATCTATATTCACAGGTGGGACATAGGGACACAACTACAATGGCGCGTAACTATTATGGCGCGTAACGACTTACGCGCGCGGGGGGGCTTGGGGGGGGCGCGAAGCGCCCCCACCAACTAGGTGTTGGGGTGGCGCGAAGCGCCACCCCAACAGCTAGTATATATATAAAAATAAGTTGTCTGTCTGTCTGTGGATCAGGTGACGTCATGTTTCTGTGTCGGCTGACGTCATGAAATTAGTTGTTGTCATTTTTGCTATGACGGTGACGTCATTAAAGATATTTAAGACATATATGTTCACGTATAAATCTATTAATGTTTAAGTTTAAAATGACTGATGAACTTACAATGGCAAAAGCCAATGAAGATGCTCAAAGAGTCTATGCCAAAAAACTTGCTGCTGATAGAGAAAGTCAGAAAAGAAAGCGTGCCGAGGAATCAAAAGAACAGCAAGGAAACAGGCTTGAGGCTAAAGAACGCAAAACCGCGCAGTTAGATGAAGATCCACCTGGACAGCAAGAGTCAAAACATATCAAAACTGAAAATGATAGCGATGATGATTGGGTTTGGGATTTTGACTTGGATAAGGTCATCAATGCCTACCAGATTTTAGTTAAAAAAACAAAGGTTCGGCAATATGTATTTCATAGTGAAGCTGAAAAATAAAGAAGAAAAAGAAAACTGAAAAAAGAAAAAAGAAAAAATGCAAAAAACTAAAAAATACTAAAAAGAAAAAACACTCAAAGAGAAATTACAGACCGGGACACAAATGACGACCGGGACAGAGGGAATATAAATAACGACCGGGACACTCAAAGAGAAATTACAGACTGGGATACCGGGACACAAATGACGACCGGGACACAGGGAATATAAATGACGACCAGGACACAGGTATTTAAGAATATCGTTCAAAGACAAATTTTTTAATTGTAAGAAGACCGTTGAAAGAGAAATTTCTAATTGTAAAATGACTGAAGAACCTACAATGGCAACACCCGAGGAAGCTGCTCAAAACGAATGTATTCAAGCCGAAGTAGCTGAGTTGGTAAAGCGTTATGTTTCAGGTTCTAGGTCCGAGAGGCTCCAGGTTTGAACCTTGGCTTTAGCATTAATACAAAAGAAGAAAAAAACTAAAAAAGGTAAAAACTACAAAAAAACTAAAAAGAAAATATATATATATATTTATATATATATATATATATATATATATATATATATATATATATATATATATATATATATATATATATATATATATATATATATATATATATATATATATGTATAATATAAATGACGACCGGGACACAGGGACACATCATTAGAATAATGAGGTATAGATCTGAATACGGATTGTTTTTCCCATGGACAATTATATGTTGCATGTTCAAGAGTCAGTAAACCTGACAATCTATTTATATGCATAGACAATGGGACAGCGAAGAATTTTGTATATTCGCATGTTTACGTAGTTAACAACATATATATATATATATATATATATATATATATATATATATATATATATATATATATATATATATATATATATATATATATATATATATATATATATATATATATCAATTACAAGTGGGACACAGGGACACAACTACAATGGCGCGTAACTAATATGGCGCGTAACGACTTACGCGCGCGGGGGGGCTTGGGGGGGGGGCGCGAAGCGTCCCACCAACTAGGTGTTGGGGTGGCGCGAAGCGCCACCCCAACAGCTAGTATATATATATATAATTATATTATATATAGTTATATAAATTATATAATTTTTATTGTCAATTTTATATTTTAAGAAATTTGCAGCTATAATTTGCAACAATAATAATGCAGAAATTTGCAGCAATAATAAGAAATAATTACTTATCTCATTCCTAAAGGCATTTCACTTCAATTTAACCACTCCCCTACGCCATTGAAACAATATATACCCCAGTTTATATATTGCTGTTAGACTTTACAATAGTCTTACTTTTTCTTCCTTTTAACGGCGATCGCTTATGATAAGCGTTCGTCGTTACAAAAAGGGAGAAAATGAAGAAAAAGCAGCACAATTGTGAAATACAGCTGGTTTAGTTGTAATAATGGTAATTATGGTATTTATAGTATAATCTTAGCAATAGTATCAACAGTAAAAATGATCATTTACCATGATTACCATTATGAACTAGCATCAACTGGTAATTTAAAAAGGTACAGGATTTGTGACCAGATGCTAAGGAAACGATCCAAAAGACAAATTTACTTCGTTTAACATGTGAAAAAATGATCCGGAAAAGTGGAATATGGATAGATTTTAGTGTAATAGTAATCTACCATTTGTTAAAGGCGAATCTTCTTTGTTAATTTGTAAAAGTGGTAATTCACTATTATTAACATTACACAATACCAATTAATGATACATTTAGTAACAGTGTATAACTCTGAGCAGACATTAAGCAGACGAACTACAAGAGACATCATATGACCTCTTTTAACCTGTGAAAAATGATTCGATTTCAAGTGAATTTTGTGAGGGTTTGAGGGTAACAGAATTCTTTTTAGGGTAAAATTGCCATTTGTGAGGGTTTAAGGTAGTAAAAATTCTTTTCAAGGTAAAATCTCCAGTTTGATAATGACATTTTTTTTTCGATTAATTGCATGTTTAGAATAATGAAAATAATGATAATACTGGTAATAATGATCATTCAACATTATTACCTTTATAAATTACCATTTAATGGTAATTTAACAATAATACATGACTCTAATCAGACATTAAGGACATGATACACAGTAGAAATTACAATACCTCGTCTAACTTGTAAAGAGTTATTCGATTTAATGTGGATTTTATGTAAGTCTGGGGCTACTAGTGAAACCTTTTGGGAATGGTAATTTTTTGATTGAATTGCATATTTATGGCATTAATGGTATGATGAACATGATGGCAATAATGATCGTTAACTGTTATTGCTAATGTAAATTATGATTTAAATGCCAATTTAATAATGATACACGGCTCTGATCAGATTCTAAGGACACGAAACAGAAAAGAAATTACAATACCTCGTCTAACCTGTAAAGAATTATTCGATTTAATTAGGATTTTGTGTAAGTTTGGGGTTACTAGTGAACCTTTTGGGAATGGTAATTTTTCGATTGAGCTGCATATTTATGGCATTAATGGTATGATGAAAATGATGGTAATAACGATCGTTCACCGTTATTGCCGTTGTAAATTACGGCTTAATGCCAATTTAATAATGGTACACGGCTCTGATCAGATTCTAAGGACATGATACAGAAAAAAATTACAATACCTGGTCTAACCTGCAGAGCGGTTCGATTTCAAGAGGATTTTGTGTGGGTTTTCAGGTAATAGTAAACTAGCATTCTGTAAAGGCCCTTTCGTTTGGATTAATTGCATATTTATGGTATTAATGATATAATGACAATAATGACACTAATGGTAATAATGAGGCTTTACCATTATAAATTGTTATCTAATGGTAATTTAACAATGGTACAAGGCTATGAAAAGATTTCAAGGAGACAACACAAAAGAGAAATCACAACTACCCTTTCTAACCCATTGCAAATGATTTGAGTGAAATGAAATCGTGTGTGGGATTGCGGGTAATGGTAATCAAACATTTTCAAATATTATAGTTTCTTCAGAAAGCAATGATTACGAGAGACTTCCCAAGATATGGCTGCTTATCGTTGAATTAATGTATAACATTGAACTTACGGACTGATACTGGTAATTTTTTGGTTTAACTGAAATAGCACAGCCATAATACAGTCAGTAATTCATTTTCTATGATTAATCTATTTACTGTTCTATATTAATCGATCCTCTTTAATTTAATAGTTCTTCAGCAATTTAAAGCGGATAACCAGTCTTGCTGAAATCTTGCTAGAGGCAACAATGAATATTGATTAATTGCATTATGCTTTAGATTGTAGGCTATCTATGATTAAAACTATGAGACCATAACAAATATTAGTAACGAAACAAATAATTGAAGAAAAAACGGGTTTAATTTTTTTAAATAAAGCAGTGACAACAAAATAAAATAAAAACTACACTTTAACTAACAAAAAATAAAAATACTCCGAATATTTCGGCCCCACCTCCGGGAGCCTTTCTCAACGGGAAAAAAAAACAAAAAGGGAGAAAATTACAACAATTTAAGACTATTTTTAAGACATTTTAAAAAATGCCACGACAACTAAACCAAACTAAAAATATAAACAATCAAACATAAAAGAAACAAGAACTCACATTTTTAAAACAAACACTCCCGCACTTTACTGTAACTTTAGAAAAAACTGCAATAATTGTTTCTATTGGCACTTTCCTCTGCCACAATCGCTGTATAAATGGGGATCTATCAAAAATGAAAAATATAAGTACTTGTAACAATACGAAAAAGAGGTCACCCAACCCCCAAATCCAATCAAAATCTTACAGGTTAATGAAACACAATTATGAATTATAAATTGAATGGATTTTTTCATTTGCTATTTTAGCTGCCGTCCGTTGACTTCTTACAGCATTGACCATCCTTTGACCTCCGTTCGCAAGGTTATTACTTGTTTCAGGACAATTATGCAAACCAAGACTCATTGAAGTTTTTGACTGGTCTTTAATTAAACTATTATAAATTGAATTTATTTTAAATTCCCCCTCATCTCTATTGATACTAATACCCCCATAGATAATCTTTTTTATTTCTATAATTTCTCTGAATCTTTGTAAAAGTCCTACAGACTTATCAATAATTTTTGTCTGATCAAATAAAATACTATGATGAGGAAAATTATACACGTGACCAGCTATAGCGGATTCAAAAGTATCAGGTTTTTTATTTTGTCTTAGCGAGCAATCTATCGCATATTTGTGTTGCTGTAGCCTATTTTTTAAATTCTGCTGTGTTCTACCTACATAAAATTTACCACAAGAGCATGGAATTTTGTATACCCCCTGTTGTATATTTCTTGGAACTTTATCTTTTCCGTTATTTAGCCATGAGCTTATATTTTGTCCTGATTTAAAAGCTGTTTTTATATTATACATAATATTAGTATCAATAGAGATGAGGGGGAATTTAAAATAAATTCAATTTATAATAGTTTAATTAAAGACCAGTCAAAAACTTCAATGAGTCTTGGTTTGCATAATTGTCCTGAAACAAGTAATAACCTTGCGAACGGAGGTCAAAGCATGGTCAATGCTGTAAGAAGTCAACGGACGGCAGCTAAAATAGCAAATGAAAAAATCCATTCAATTTATAATTCATAATTGTGTTTCATTAACCTGTAAGATTTTGATTGGATTTGGGGGTTGGGTGACCTCTTTTTCGTATTGTTACAAGTATTTATATTTTTCATTTTTGATAGATCCCCATTTATACAGCGATTGTGGCAGAGGAAAGTGCCAATAGAAACAATTATTGCAGTTTTTTCTAAAGTTACAGTAAAGTGCGGGAGTGTTTGTTTTAAAAATGTGAGTTCTTGTTTCTTTTATGTTTGATTGTTTATATTTTTAGTTTGGTTTAGTTGTCGTGGCATTTTTTAAATTTTCTCCCTTTTTGTTTTTTTTTCCCGTTGAGAAAGGCTCCCGGAGGTGGGGCCGAAATATTCGGAGTATTTTTATTTTTTGTTAGTTAAAGTGTAGTTTTTATTTTATTTTGTTGTCACTGCTTTATTTAAAAAAATTAAACCCGTTTTTTCTTCAATTATTTGTTTCGTAAATGGAAAAGCAGTGTGGTCTAAGAAATTATTTAAATATTAGTAACACCCTAAATTTCATTCGGTTTTAATGGTAAAGCTGTAGTTATCGTAATAATTGTAAAGTATAATAATAAAGTATAATAATCACTATTGGTAAAGGTAAAGAATACGGCACTGAAATATACAATCCTTTTTCGGTGGTACTAATCTCTGCTTCATGGCCCTTCAGCCAAGAAGTGCAATGGGGGGTTAGGGGCCAGCCATCCAGTGTTTTCGCACACTCTTCCTGTTTACCTTACCCATATTTCTCCAGGTACCCATTTAGAGCCCAGTTACCATTGACTGGGCTTAGAGTCACGTTACTGACCCCCGTTCCAAATCAAATAGCCGGAAACCTCAGGTCTCGAACGCATGTCCTCATGGAGAAGAAATGTCGAAGTCTAGCGTGCCAACCACTAGCCTAAGACAAATAGTTGGCAAATTACCAATTAATGGTAATTAAATAATGGTACATGGCCCCAAGCAAATTTTAAGGACGCGATCCACAAGAGAAATTACAACACGTTTTTAACCTGTAAGAACGGTTCGACAAAACGAATTGTGAGTGGGTTTGTGGGTAACAGTAACCTATCATATGGTAATGGTGTTTTTTTTGCATTGTATTTTTTAATTGTAGTAATGGTAATTATGGTGATGATAGTACAATGACAATAACGGTATTAGTGGTAGTGCTGGTAACTCTGAGTTCTTCATTTAACAATACACTCATTATTATCATTAAAAGTTACCATTTAATGATAATTTGATGACAGTAAATGGTCCTGTCAATTGAGGACACAATCGAAAAGAGAAATTGTAACACCTCAGAATCCACATGTTTTCAGCAACCTATAGTATATTCAAGCATCCCTTATCCAATTTGTCGGTTTAAAACTAACTTCCTCGGATGTAATATGTACAAATTACAATACATAATTACCTGGCAACTTGTCAACTGAAACCCTAAAGACAACTAGGCGACTAAACTTTAATCACGTGCACTTCAATTTAAACATTCCTTAATTACAAATCCCTGAAGGTTTGTCCCATTCATGATTGCTATCGCTTTCCGTTTTCTATGTATAGGTTTTTCCGAACAGCGAATCCAAATCGTTTCATGTAGTAGTGCTCTTAACTTCTGACATAATTTAGGTCTCATGAAACCTTAAGGATAAGTAATCGGGTTTGTCAGATAAGTAATTTTGGCATGTTTGAATGCATTAATAGTGTCCTGTAAATGCAGTTTAGCTTATAATGAACATTCATTTTAAAACTTCTTACCCAATTATCAAGTTTCCGCTAATTATAAGCAACAATTTGTTAAATAATTCTCTGCTCACCAGTGAAGCACTGACGTCATTTAGGTCTCATGAAACCCGAAGGATAAGCAAACGAGTTCGTCAAATAAGTAATCTTGGCATGTTCGAACGCACTAATAGTGTCTTGTAAATGCTGTTTATCCTTTAATTAATATTCATTTTAAAAATTTCTTACCCAATTATCAAGTTTCCACTAATTACAAGCCACAATATATTAAATAATTTCATGCCCATCGTCCAGTGAATCACTGACGTCATCTAGGTCTTATGAAACCCGAAGGATATGCAAACGAGTTCGTCAAATAAGTAATCTTGGCACGTTCGAACGCACTAATAGTGTCTTGTAAATGCTGTTTATCCTTTAATTAATATTCATTTAAAAAATTTCTTACCCAATTATCAAGTTTCCACTAATTACAAGCAACAATTTATTAAATAATTTCATGCCCATCGGCCAGTGAAGCACTGACGTCATCTAGGTCTCATGAAACCCGAAGGATAAGCAAACGAGTTCGTCAAATAAGTAATCTTGGCATGTTCGAACGCACTAATAGTGTCTTGTAAATGCTGTTTATCCTTTAATTAATATTCATTTAAAAAATTTCTTACCCAATTATCAAGTTTCCACTAATTACAAGCAACAATTTATTAAATAATTTCATGCCCATCGGCCAGTGAAGCACTGACGTCATCTAGGTCTCATGAAACCCGAAGGATAAGCAAACGAGTTCGTCAAATAAGTAATCTTGGCATGTTCGAACGCACTAATAGTGTCTTGTAAATGCTGTTTATCCTTTAATTAATATTCATTTAAAAAATTTCTTACCCAATTATCAAGTTTCCACTAATTACAAGCAACAATTTATTAAATAATTTCATGCCCATCGGCCAGTGAAGCACTGACGTCATCTAGGTCTCATGAAACCCGAAGGATAAGCAAACGAGTTCGTCAAATAAGTAATCTTGGCATGTTCGAACGCACTAATAGTGTCTTGTAAATGCTGTTTATCCTTTAATTAATATTCATTTAAAAAATTTCTTACCCAATTATCAAGTTTCCACTAATTACAAGCAACAATTTATTAAATAATTTCATGCCCATCGGCCAGTGAAGCACTGACGTCATCTAGGTCTCATGAAACCCGAAGGATAAGCAAACGAGTTCGTCAAATAAGTAATCTTGGCATGTTCGAACGCACTAATAGTGTCTTGTAAATGCTGTTTATCCTTTAATTAATATTCATTTAAAAAATTTCTTACCCAATTATCAAGTTTCCACTAATTACAAGCAACAATTTATTAAATAATTTCATGCCCATCGGCCAGTGAAGCACTGACGTCATCTAGGTCTCATGAAACCCGAAGGATAAGCAAACGAGTTCGTCAAATAAGTAATCTTGGCATGTTCGAACGCACTAATAGTGTCTTGTAAATGCTGTTTATCCTTTAATTAATATTCATTTTAAAAAATTCTTACCCAATTATCAAGTTTCCACTAATTACAAGCAACAATTTATTAAATAATTTCATGCCCATCGTCCAGTGAAGCACTGACGTCATCTAGGTCTCATGAAACCCGAAGGATAAGCAAACTGGTTCGTCAAATAAGTAATCTTGGCATGTTCGAGCGCATTAATAGCGTTCTGTAAATGCTGTTTAGCTTATAATTAATATTCATTTTAAAATTTCTTACCCAATTATCAAGTTTCAGGTAATTATTAGCCACAGCTTAGTAAATAATTCTATTCTTACCAGTGAACAGAAAAAGGCAAAGTAACAATTGTAGTGATCTATTAAGAAATATGCTTATTTTTGTAACGAAATTTAGTGAAGGTTCAGCCTCGGAAGGCCAGTTCTATACTAGAACATAAAATAAAACATTTCTTTCCCCATCGGTCTAACTTAGGTCTATTCATACTGGCAAAAGATTTTTCTTTTGGTTGTTTCAAAATAAGAAAATTTTTCGGACACTAACATTTTGTCAGTGTTGCCATATTGAACCGTGAAAATAAATAATCAAAACTAAACCGTTTAATTTGACAACGTTCTTTGTCCGCAACCCTCAAATTCTAACAACCTGTTATTTCCCAAACAAAACATCACCAAAGAAAAGATACATTTTCTGTAGCTGTTTGGTGCTATATATGTATTTTTTTTTTATTTGGCACTTGCTATTACCAATAACTGCATACGTAAGCTTCAACTTAATATAATTAATTTTAAGATAAGATAATCTTATTTGACAAAAGAAAAAAAAAATACAGAACATTTTTGCTGCATTTTCCAAGAAAACCCCTAAAGGCTTGTTGGCAGCAGGTGGGAATCTTCTATTCGAAATATTCTAAAAAACAATATTTTATGCTATTCTACTTTGTATATTACTAAATCCACAAATATACAACAAATATTCTACTTACATAAAACACATACATAAATTCTATTCTTTTGCAGGGAAAAATCTTTTGGTTGCAATCTTGAAGGTTATGAGATGACTGCATTTCAAATCGCAACCGGTACTATATCCGATACACAGTGAGTAATAAAATTTCTTTTTACAAAAGAAGCTCTAGTCGTTTTTCTAAATTGATGTACTGAATTCGATACTTCTCGTGTATCATGACTACAGAGATCACTATTAAGGGATAAAATATTTTCGACAGAAGAGGGAAGTAAATTATTAAGATATTTCAACTGATTATTAACCAATTCAACTGATTGGATTTAATTTTAACTGTGCTTGGCACCTTAACTTGACACCTCTTTAGCCTCGTGATGAAGTAGCCTCTAGATTTTTTTCTCTTTTTCCATGATAATCTCTTTTTTTCAGTTTTTTTTCTTTTTGCTCACGTCCCTCCTTTTCTTTTCAATGATTCTCTAAAAGTATAACCACTTAGCACTCCAACAGTCGTTGTAAAAGTGACCTAAGTAGTATTATTAGTAAAGATGGTAGATACAGTGAAGATATTAAAAGCGAATAGCCAGGGTATTTTTTCGGTTGAAAAAAAGTTTTGAAGAATAGGAAGCTAATTCTGCGAACCACAATTAGAATATTGAAGGCTACATCGGTTAAGTAAGGTTCTGAAATGAAAGCCATGAGCAGCCATGAAAGCCATGAGCAGCCATGAAACATGGCTGCTCCAAAAGACAGAGGAATTGCAAGAAATTGTACTCCAAGTTTGAAACGAAAAGATGAAACGAAAACGATAGTAAAGATGGTAGATACAGTGAAGATATTAAAAGCGAATAGCCAGGGTATTTTTTCGGTTGAAAAAAAGTTTTGAAGAATAGGAAGCTAATTCTGCGAACCACAATTAGAATATTGAAGGCTACATCGGTTAAGTAAGGTTCTGAAATGAAAGCCATGAGCAGCCATGAAAGCCAAGAGCAGCCATGAAACATGGCTGCTCCAAAAGACAGAGGAATTGCAAGAAATTGTACTCCAAGTTTGAAACGAAAAGAAATAATCAAACAGTTCGTGATAACCGACTGTGAGTAAGGAGCGACGTGGCTAAATCGTAGGCAAAACTGTAAGAAACAGAGTCGCGATAATGATAGATACATCAAAAGAATCAAATATCGGAAGGTACAGTGGTCAAATATGGCTCTGAAGCATGGGCGCTCCAATAAGTGGATGAAGATTTACCAGATGTTTTCCGGAGAAATTGCCTACGGATTGTTTCGGATGCCCGTCTGACTGGCCGTATTTCAAACAGTAAGATGTACAAAATATATGGTTCGATCCAGCTTTCTATGCCTACAATGATAGAGGTTGAGATGGCTATGATATGTTCAGCGGATGAAGGATAACCGATTACCAAAGATCATCCTTTAGGCCAACCATCTAGGGTCAAACGAAAAGCAGGTCGTCCCTGAATCGGGTAGGAGGTTGTAAGGAAGGATTTGAATGTATTTGAAACTTATTAGGAGGTTGTAAAGAGGGAGGCTTTAAACAGATTCTGACGGAGGAGTCCCACAGTTTTAATAGGGTCAAATCTCGAAACTATAGCCCAGAGGGCCATTAAAAATGGCCCCTCAATCTAAAGATGTATATTAGCTAAATTATAAGCTGCATCAATCACTCTGAACAGTTTTTTGACTAAGAATTTATAATACTCCCATTGAAATTTTCTCATTGCGCATCAAGCGAATCTTCTTCGGTTTAAGTTCTAGATTAGTTTTCTTGCATAGAAGCAATCTTCAATTTTGCTCGTTCTTCTATAAATTTACTAATCTATATTTTTTCTTACTCTATTTGGAGCTATGATAAAAATTAATAAAAGCACGTATATAGAAGAAGTAGCTTTTACTTGAGTCACTAAAAATTTCCATGATCTCGATTTAGCCATAGTAAAAAAAAATGGAGAATGAACGGGAACAGGAGGACACCACTGCCCATACACAAAGCGATCCTCTTTGTTTTTCAAGATACGATCTTGAAGTCCCGAGATTGTGATTCCAATGGTGCGCTTTTCATTTAGATCTGCCGGCATTTTTGAGAAATTAAAAGCTCTTTTCTCAAAAAATCTTTTCGCAATAATTTTTTTATTTTAGGATAAACCAACATTATAACAATTACTATTGAGTCACATCTAAATAAAAAAAAATTCCTCACTTGACGGTTTTTTTTCAAAAAGCGTTTTCAAATTCAAGGTTACTATGATATGATAGCATGCTCTTTACTAGCCCGATAAAGGAAACTCCCTTACCTGTAAGTGTTCTTCAATATCCTTTCTATCATAAGTGATACCCGACGGGGTTATCACCGGGTCTTTAAGAATTTCGAAACTTATCTTTCCACACAAAAAGTCGGGAACATCCCTTTTCATTCGACGTTCATCGACCTTGCTGAACAATGCCTCAAGTTCCCCAACATATCTATCCTGAAAACAAATTACCACAAAATCTTCAGAATAGTTTAGAGACACAAGCGAATCTAGGATCCAACTATATTCTGGTTACGAGTGTTGGGTCTTCGGATTTCAGCTAAAATGGGTTTTATAGTAAAATTGGTTAGAACAATACGACCACATTTCGGCCACAAATATTACCTATTCGAACCGAGGCTAAAATTTGTTTTATAGTAAAATTGTTAAAAAAAAAAAGAAACAAAAACGACCAAATTCTGACACAAGTGTCGCAACTTTAGGCTGCGGCTAAAATTCGTTTTTATAGAATAATTATCAAAAAAAAAAAAAAAAAAAAATCTGGACGCAAGTGTTATCACTTTGGGCTGCTGCTAAAATTCGTTTTATAGTAAAATTTTCAAAAAAAAAAACCAAATTCTGGACACAAATGTTATTTACTAATAGCAAAGTAAATACTGTAGCTATTAGAAGCTATAGTATTTCAAGTGTGCATAAATATGGCTCTTATAATTTTGCTTTAGCTTGGGATATAAGTCCCCCGATACATCAGTCCTGAAAAAAAGTGCCACACAATCTTAGACTTTAGGACAGCAACTGAATATAGGACACGACTACAGTCGGGACACAAGTATTACCAATTCAGATTGCAGTTGAAATATGCTTTATAATAGAACTGGCAAAAATAATGCGACCACATTTCAGGAGATTTTCTATAGTATTAACTATTTTTAACGATTTATGTTAAATATAATATAGCTTATTATATTTATGTTAAATAATATATTCTACCGATTTATGCTAAATAATATAGTTATTTTAACTTTATTTTTAACAATTTTCTATTTCAGCAGACAATATGTGCAATAGATGTGCATCATCTATTTATGATTATGTAACTATAAATTATGTTTTGATATGTGAACCGCTGTTTATTCTTACTACACTAAATCAAGATTTAGTATTAAATATGTACAGCCTCTTTAGAATGGGATGATTTACCGAATATGTTAAAAACGTCTAATATATGATCAGAATGCCGGTAATTGTTGAAATTACAGTGTTTTAAATTTAAGAATTTTATACATTACTAGCTGGGTCCCGGCGGCTTCGCCGGCTGACCCCAGCATGGCACGCGGCAGGCTTCTATATATGGATTCTCATTGTCCCTTGTGTTCTGGGTCCCGGCAACACTATGTCATTTTTGGATCGAATTGATGACGTAAATTGGACATTCCTAATCTAGCCCTTTCTCTTTGAGCCACAAGCCTGGTTTTGCGTTGCTCTGGTGTTCCCCTTTCTGATGATATTGTAGGATAATTATACACGCATTGCTTTTGTAATACAGCAACATGCCTTTTTTTTACTATCTCTATTAGCCGCAAGCCTGGTTTCGCGTTGCGAACATGACGTCATTTATAGATTTTTATCTTTTATTACAGTTTTTCCTTTTTTTTAGTTTTTTTTTTGTTTTTTTTTATACGTCATATTTTAGTTTTTTTTTTCTTTTTTAGTTTTTTCTTTTTTAGTTTTTTACCTTTTTTTATTTTTTTATTTTTTAGTTTTTTCTTTTTTCAGTTTCTTCTTTTTTTCTATAGTTTTTTTTTTAGTTTTTTTTTTTATAGAAGATAGTTTTTAATTCTTTTAAGTTTTTTTTTAGTTATCTTTTTTTATATATTGACGTCATACTTAGTGACAGACAGACGGACGGACAACCGGACAGTACATTTATATATATACTAACTGTTGGGGAGGCGCTTCGCGCCCCCCCCCAAACCCCCCGCGCACGTAAGTCGTTACGCGCCATATTAGTTACGCGCCATTGTAGTTGTGTCCCTGTGTCCTACCTGTGAATATAGAATATATATATATATTTGAACATGCAACATATAATTGTCCATGGGAAAAACAATCCGTATTGAGATCTATACCTCATTATTCTAATGATTGCCCTTGAGCTTTGTTGATGGTGATTGCTAATCAAACATTCCCTGTGTCCACATCGTCATTTATATATCCCCCCTGTGCCCCCGGCGTCCCCGTTGTAGTTGTGTCCCTGTGTCCCAGTCGTCATTTATAGTCGACAAACATGACGTCAGTCGACCTACAAACATGACGTCAGTCGACACACACGTCCCAGTCGTCATTTGTGTACCGGTGTCCCAGTCTGTAATTTCTCTTTGAGCGTCCCAGGTCGTCATTTATATTCCCTGTGTCCTGGTCTGTATATACATTCGTTTTTGAATTGGTATATGATGAAATAAATTTTTTGTTTTTTTCCTTTTTTTCTTTGTAGTTTTTCTTTTGGTTTTTACCTTTTTTTTAGCCTTTTTAGTTTTTTTTCTTTTTTCTTTTTAGTTTTTTTTGTAGTTTTTAACGTTTTTAGTTTTTTTTTTATTTTTATTGTTTTTAGTTTTCTTTTTCTCCTTTATTTTTCAGTTTTTTTCCTTTTTTAGTTTTTTTTCTTTTTCAGTTTTTAGTTTTTTTAGTTTTTTTTTAGTTTTTAGTTTTTTTTTCATTTTTTTTGTAGCTTTTACCATTTTTTTGGTTTTTTTTCTTTTTTAGTTTTTAATTTTTTTAATTTTTTTTTTTTTAGTTTTTTTTATTAGTTTTTAGTTTTTTTCTTTTTAGTTTTTTTTGCAGTTTTTACCGTTTTTTTAGTTTTTTTTTCTTTTCTAGTTTTTAGTTTTTCCTTTTTTTAGTTTTTTTGCCTTTTTTTAGTTTTTTAGTATTTTCTTTTTATTTTTTTTTTTAATTCCCTGGGTACCTTTTTTTAATTTTCTTTTTCTCCTTTATTTTTCAGTTTTTTTCCTTTTTTTAGTTTTTTTCTTTTTCAGTAGGCCTATAGTTTTTATTTTTTTTTCTTTTTAGTTTTTTTGTAGTTTTTACCTTTTTTAGTTTTTTCTTTTTTAGTTCTTAGTTTTTTACCTTTTTTTAGTTTTTTTTTTAGTTTTTTAGCTTTTTTAGTTTTTTTTTTTAATATTTTCTTTTTAGTTTTTTTTGTAGTTTTTACCTTTTTTAGTTTTTTTCTTTTAGTTTTTTTTGTAGTTTTTACCTGTTTCAGTTTGTTTTCTTCTTTTGTATTAATGCTACAGCCAAGGTTCGAACCTGGAACCTCTCGGACCTAGAATCTGGAACATAACGCTTTACCAACTCAGCTACTTCGGCTTGAATACATTCGTTTTTGAATTGGTATATGATGAAATTCAGACGTCATATGCGGACAGACAGACAGACAAACAAACAAACAACTTATTTATATATATATATATATATATATATATATATATATATATATATATATATATATATATATATATATATATATATATATATATATCTATACTAGCTGTTGGGGTGGCGCGAAGCGCCACCCCAATACCTAGTTGGTGGGGGCGCTTTGCGCCCCCATGCCCCCCCCCCCGTGCACGTAAGTTGTTACGCGCCATATTAGTTACGCACCATTGTAATTGTGTCCCTGTGTCCCACCAGTGAATATAGATTTATATATATAAAAATAAGTTGTTTGTCTGTTACACTATCTTCTATATATATATAAAAATAAGTTGTATGTATGTTTGCATTGAGGGTTTGCATATGACATCTGAAAAATAAAGAAGAAAAAGAAAACTGAAAAAAGAAAAAAAAACTAAAAATGCAAAAAAAAACAAAAAAAGGAAGCTGTTGGGTTTTTACCTTTTTTATTTTTTTTCCTTCTTTTAAGTTTTTTTCTTTTTAGGTTTTTTCTTTTTTTAGCTTTGTTGCGCCACATTACTTACGCGTCATTGTAGTTGTATCCCTGTGTCCCACCTGTGAATAAAGATTGATATATATCTGTTTTTAACTGCGTAAAACTTGCGAATATACAACATTCTTCGCTGTCCCATTATCTGTGCATATAAATAGATTGTCAGGTTTACCGACTCTTGAACATGCAACATATACTTGTCCATCGGAAAAACAATCCGTATTCAGATTTATACCTCATTATTATAATGATTGCCCTTGAGCTTTGTTGATGGTGATTGCTAATCGAACATTCCCTGTGTTCCAGTCGTCATTTATATATCCCCCCCTGTGCCCCCGGCGTCCCCGCTGTAGTTGTGTCCCGGTCGTCATTTATATTCCCTGTGTCCCGGTGTCCAAGTCTGTAATTTCTCTTTGAGTGTCCCGGTCGTCATTTGTGTCCCGGTATCCCGGTCTGTAATTTCGTCAGTCGACAAACATGACGTCAGTCGACAAACAACTTCATGACGACATACAGCTCAATCCTTATAATGACTTCAGTCGACAAACATGACGTCAGTCGACACACAAAAATGACGTCAGTCAACAGACAAACAACTTATTTTTATATATATAGATAGATAGACTAGCTGTTGGGGCTTCGCACCACCCCAACAGCTAGTTGGTGGGGGCGCTTCACAACCCCCCCCCCCCAAGCCCCCCGCGCGCTTAAGTCGTTACGCGCCATATTAGTTACGCGCCATTGTAGTTGTGTCCCTTTGTCCCACTTGTGAATATAGATAGATATATATATGTTCTTAGATATATATATGTTCTAGATATAAATATATGTTTTTAACTACGTAAAACATGCGAATATACAACATTCTTCGCTGTCCCATTGTCTGTGCATATAAATAGATTGTCAGGTTTACCAAGTCTTGAACATGCAACATATAATTGTCTATGGGAAAAACAATCCGTATTCAGATCTATACCTAATTATTCTAATGATTGCCCTTGAGCTTTGTTGATGGTGATTGCTAATCGAACATTCCCTGTGTCCCTGTCGTCATTTATATATCCCCCCTGTGCCCCCCGGCGCCCCCGTTGTAGTTGTGTCCCTGTGTCCCGGTCTTCATTTATATTCCCTGTGTCCCGGTCGGTCGTCATTTGTGTCCCGGTCTGTAATTTCTCTTTGAGTGTCCCGGTCGTCATTTATATTCCCTGTGTCCCGGTCGTCATTTGTGTCCCGGGATTGTCAGGTTTACCGACTCTTGAACATCCCGATCGGCATTTATATATCCCCCCCTGTGTCCCCGACGTCGCCGTTGTAGTTGTGTCCCTGTGTCTCGGTCGTCATTTATATTCCCTGTGTCCCGGTGTCCCAGTCTGTAATTTCTCTTTGAGTGTCCCGGTCGTCATTTATATTCCCTGTGTTTAAAAAAGAAAAAAAATTAAAGCATGTTTGTTTTTTTGTATGTTTGAGGGTTTGCATATGACGTCTGAAAAATTAAGAAGAAAATGAAAACCAAAAACGAAAAAAAAGGTAAAAAACTAAAAAAAAACTAACCTAAAATGCTAAATTTTACTCTTTTTTTCTTCTGTTTAATGTGTAACATCAATAATAAACAAGCACTTACCATTGTAGTTATATAAACAATGAATGTATCAATAACAACTATAAATTCAATAAAAAATCTGATCACACGTGTTATGCGCTTGCTTTTATAAACAAGTGCACAATGAAGCAGGTGGAAAGCAAACACGTGGGTATAACAGGGTTTCAACCTAAACAAACTTGAACCAAAAAAAATGTTTTCAAAACATGACACTGAGATTCTACTTGTACGGCGATAAATACACATTTGTGCTGCTATTGTCGTAGTGCCTAAAAACAGTCATATCGTTTTGGACAGCTTTTGCCGTCATGCGACATAGTAAACTTCACTTTGGCGGTTATAGGCGTAAGTGTCTGTCAGCGCATTAACATCAAATTGTGTTCGTTCTTATGCAAACAATTATGCACTTCATATATCTAACTACTATGCCCCCTCAGTTTCCAATTGCAACCACTTTGATTACGAATTCAATTTGTAGTTCCTTTAAAAATGTGTCTTATCTAAGATTAGAACTTAGGTTACCTCAGCCACAGGCAACTATTTTTACCACTTCGCTATCAAGTCTTGTAATTTTGACGAAAACACAAAAAAGTCGGCGACTTGAGAAAAACGAGTTATTTAAAATTTAATGTAATTTGAGTGCAAAACTTACACTCTTTTCTTCCATTGAGGCAATTTCATCTTGGACTTCACTGTAGTCTCTTCCATTGTGAATATTCTCAATCTGCCTATCCTTATCTTCAAGAATCAAGCGATTCAAATATGTCTGAAAAAAAGTAAAGTTTGCAATATATTTTTACGAAGCTATAACATGAATCAATTGTGAATTGTAATTCTGAACATATAAAAGTGGTATAGCGTTAAAGGGAAGATGACACATTTTCAAAAGGCCATTGGTGTCTAAACAGGAGTGCACCTTGGGCTACCACTCCCCAAAATCTTAGAAGTTCAGTCTGGGAACTGACTTTTTGGGAAAAGTACGTTACCCGTACTAAACATCGCCCATAAAAGTATATCAAGTAAATATATTATATCTACCGATAAATTAGTAATGTTGGCAACATAAGACCAATCCCTGATTTAAAATGTTCGTGTGACGTTCAAGAACGGGTACCTGAAGTAAATGTTTCTTCATAATACAATGGCTCTCCCATTCACAGTTTTGTTTTTGACTATTTTATAAATTATGTCTGTAATTGTGAATACTCAGGATTGACAGTGTTAGAAGGAAGCTCTAAAAAAGTACACCTCATGTGACGTTCTACGACGGGTACTTGAAGTAAATTTTTCTCCATGGCGCAATGACGTTGCTGTTGACAGCTTTGTTTGTAATTTGACTGCTTTATAAATTACGTCTGTAATTGTGAACGCTCAGGAGGGACAGTGTTAGAAGGGAGAAGACAAAGCAGGGATTCCTCTCCTTGGGGTTTCAGCCCTAAGAATAGGATGTTGGGATAAGCATGTATTTGTTGAGCTTAGCTGTAAAAAGGTATATTATGTAAAAATATTATTACCTATATAAGTAATATGTAATAATGGTAACAATTCCTAGATTCAAACAATAACGGAACGTTATAAAACAGAAATCCGAACCAATTGTTTCTTCATTGCACAATAGTACTGCCGTTGACAGCACTGTTTACATCTTCTTTGGTTTGTAAATTATGTCTGTGAATGTCAACACTCAGGAGGGACAGAGTTAGAAGGGTAAAGACTAGGCAGGACTTCCAATCTTCGTAGCTCGTAGTTAATATTATAATGGTCCCTCTGACCCCTGTCACGCGTTGCTGTGGCGCTGCGCGCTCCAGCAATACGTGGAGTATCAGCTAGTTTCACCCTTAGCCCCCCCTCAACCTGAGTTTTTTTTTTGTATTTCTGTGTTGTTGTTTTTTTAGTTTTTCTGGTGTTTTTTTTTTTCTTCTTCTTTTATATTTATATTGTTTGTAACAAGCAAACAAACAAACTTTCCAAAAATTCGGAAAAACAAAATAATAAATGCGAACAAATTCTTTTTCACTTGTTCAACAAACCTTCTACTTAGCATTATTAATATCTGAAAACTGCAAGGTTTTCCTTTTGCTTGATTCGCATTATGAATTTTCGCATTAGGGCAGTACCACGTTTTTGTACGTGTTGCCACGTTGAATGGCTAAAATGTATAAGTAAACTTAATTAGTTAAATTTGACGATGCTTTATGCGTAAAAATCCAAACATAAACACTCTATTGATTCCAAAGGTAGCCACATCTTGAATGAGGATAACTTTTTGAGTTGTTTCATGACGTACGCTTTTGGCCTATTTTTCTGATTCTTGGCTCATGTTTCTTTTTTTTCTTCTTTCTTTCTTTTTTTTTGTTTCGTTGTCTTTTTTTTAGTGCCCGCTGCTACCAAAAAGTTGGTAATATGTTTGAAACTGCATAACTTTCCCTTAACCAGTTCTAATGACCAGGTTTTACTTTCAACGTCCTTGACATAGGACTTTAAAGGCAAAGATGATTTTGCCTAATCAGAAAGTTCATGGTAATGAATTGTAAGTAAAGAGAAACTCGGTTAAATACGAACTAAAACTCTAAAAAAACGAATTTTGAAAACTATTATATAAAAGAAATTGACGTTTGATGCTAATTCCCAATACAAAATTTATAATGTTATTTATACATTTACTAAAATTTATGAAGTTTAACGTTACCTATGTAAAGCTATGAGCCTGAAAAAGTTTGTCTGATTTTGGAAAAAGAGGGGAAACACCCCCAAAAAGACAAGCGATCTGCACGTTCTTCCTTTAAACTTTTGTCCTTCCCTTTTAACAGAAAATAACAAATTTTCCTCATTTTTGTGTTTAACGAATATAGAACACTTACACAACCATGACTCTAGTACAGAACACTAAACAAGTATAAAAAATTACGCTTTTTGAAATAGGATTCAAAAATTAGGCAAAATTATTTTAATATTTTGCTCATTAGAACGGGGCTTTTTTTGTTCCAGGTTATTTAGAAACGGTATCTATGTTTAAATCGTCATTAACAAAGTTAACTTGTACTTTTACTAGCCTAATTATACGAAAAGTTATTTTACAATATATACTAACTTAATTAAAATGTTACAAAATTTATCTTGAAAATTAATAGAAAATTAATTATGCGAAAAGATCTACTTTTTTTTACAATTCAATTTGTTGCTTGCAATTTTCTTATTTAATTATTTTACCCTTATAATAAGAACGTTTATCATAAAAATAAATTAACAAATAAAGGTTACCTTTTAAAATAAGTAAACTTTACATTTAAAAGGCTACCTGCATAAATGAAAAAGAAAATAAAGGTTACGTTATAAATAAAAAGGTCTATTTATACGAAATTTTTGATACGCACAATAAAAATATACAAGTATAATAAAAAAAACCTAACGTCTTAGAAATGGTAAAAATCCCAATGTCAAAATGACATTGTCAAAAAATGACCAAAGCCGAAAAACGTACTCCTTTTCTTTGCAGATATTCTTCTTTGATATATTTTCAAATGGTACCCTGATCTTAGGTCTATTCATACCTGATCACCCCAATTTTCTCTAGTTTTTCTTGTAATATTTTCAAATTATAAAGTTTTAACGGTAGTACCCATCAGTGTTGACACGTTGATCCGTGAAAATAAATAAGCAAAACCAATTAGTTAAATCTAACAATGCTTTTCATCTGTTAAAACTCAAATATTAAAAACCTGTTGATTCCCATAGACAACAAAACCTTTTTAAAGCTGTTTTATGGCATATTTTTTTGGTTTTCATTCACTTTATTTTTTAATTTGGCACCCGCTGCTATCAAAGTCTACATAATAAAATCTACATGAAGTCCTTTGTCATTAAAGTAAAACTCCAGGATTTTTCTAATTTTTTAATATGTATATGGCTTTTTTAAGTTTCAACATCAAAAAATTGAAAAATCAAATAAAAAAAATTCCATTTTCACTTTCAGTAGTAATTTGAGACACGCTATGAGATTATTCTTTAAGCTTCTCAATTAGATGTGCGATGAGTTTACTCGTCGATTTCACACTACCTCCTGTCACATGACCAATGGGGCTTATGCAAACAGATACCCAAATATTCTTATTTCCATAGTGGCGGAAATGAGAGGAATCAGGAGGGGTTTGCCCCCTAGATTCTGAAAATATTTTTTTTTTGCTGGTATTTTTATTGAAATGCATTTTTTTATATTTTCGTTCAAGAAATTCAAAAAAAGAATAATATAATAGAATTATCTAATTTTCTAGTTACTGTCCTTGGTACCTGTATCCCCATCAGTGGCATAGGATCAGGGGGTTCGGAGAGCGTACCAGGGTGTCATCCTTGTAAGGGTGACTGAAAAATTAATCTAAAAAGATTTTTCTCTGTTTTTCATGTTTGCTAGTCAGTTTGAATATCTTCAAGAAACGCTGCTTTCAAATAGTTACATTACCAACTCTTATTCATTTTAACATGGATTGTATTGGTAGCAGCTTAATTACCTATTAATTACTTAATTACCTATTAATTTTTAGCATTTCTTTTTAGCCACTCCACGCAGGTCATTCGGCTATGTTCATTTCAGTGTTGTATTAATGTTATGAATTGACGAAAATAAAGGTATTAATCAAAGAATCAATCAACAAGACATCCTTTAGTAAATTATTAATCAGTTTCTACATACAGCAATCCCAATTATTCTAGCACCGATGCTATAATAATGTTAATAGGGCTGCTATGTTTAAAAAATATTACGTTTTGTTTATACTTTAATACGTATTAAGTAATTTACATTAAAATCTTAAGTACAAATTCTTTGAATTGCACAATTTAAATTTCCTATAACTGCTTTATTTCCATATTATAAACAATTCAAATGAGTTTTGTCAATTCAACACTTACTTTCGGGAAAATAAATAAAAAAAGGGGGGAAGGTGACAAGTTGAAATTACACACCGGGTGTAAGAAGACCTTTCTACGTCACTGATTTCTATCAGCTTCTTCTAGAATGTAACTATGGATTTCATGTGCAAATTAGCATTTTCAGAAACTAGGAATTGAACAATTTACCTGAAGTTCAATTTCTTCTGAAACCCGTTTACATTCCAATACGTTCCATCTTCGTTTTCTCGATTCCCTAATAAGCGACGTAATATCATCGCCAAACAGAAGCTTTTGATCGCGTGCTAAATCTTGAGCTAAAAACACAAAGAAGATTTGAATAAACAAGGCTTTTAACTGCCTTTATAGTATTATATATTTTACTTTTTGTTATATATCTTACTGTGAATGTCCGAAATCTGGTTAATGTCGACATTAACTGGCGAATGTCTGAAATTCCCTTTTCTCTACTTGGATTCAATTGGCTTTGCAAATCAGATTTTTCAGTCTTATGCGAGTTTTGATGATAAAATTTAAAGCTAGGTTGGGTTATGTATAAATATCAGAAATGTGTTAAAAACTTAAACTAACCTGTCACCATCAAACCTTAAATTAAACTGAAAATTTGAATCGCAACACTGACTAAATTCAAGGAGAAGAAAGGTATTTCGGACATTCACCAATTTGGGACATTAACAGTAACATATATAATTTATAACTACATAAATTATAACCATGTATTTTATATATATAACTATGTTTATATATATAAATATTATATTATAAAATATTATAGAATAAAGTAAATCATATTCAGGCAAATGCACAGTATTTTCTTTTCACAACACCATTACAATGGGCAGATCATATGAATTTATTGGGAACTAGCCAATGAGTCTGCCCTTGAAAATTATGCCAACTTTATTTATATTTTACATTATTTTGTTTATATTTACATTTTTTATCTTATATTTTCTTTTAAAGTATATTTCGTTTTCAAGGTTCAAACCTAATAAAGCATAGTGTTATACTCTTTTGCGAAGACTGGAAAAAAAATATTTTCTAAGCCTGTCCCAAACAGGAGGTTTTAAGTCCCAGAATAGTGACTGGCTTAGAGTTCCGGATACTCACCGATTATTTGTAGTAACTTTACGGAAAAAATACCAAGATCAAAAGATTACAGAGGGATTGGGCAGAGCTGTACCTCGTTTATAACAAAATCGTTGGACAAGACATACCGATTCTCTTGAACGTTTGGTCAAAGATATGTCTAACTGTTTGCGCAAGCAATATTGATGTTGACTCTTTGTCCACGCCGTCCTTGGACAGGAACCCATGCAAGTAAAAAGGGGACACTTCAGGCTCCCCCCTCCCCATGCAAAGAGCGGATTTATCAGTTTTTTTAACGCAATTACCTACAGAGCCCCCCCTTTTTTCTTTATGATAAAGGGTAATTGTTGAGAGAAAAAGAGGGGACGAGGATAGTAGGTCGAAAATTTTGAATTCATCATGAAAATAAACATAAGTTACATCGACACTTAGTAAAAAAGTGAAGGAAAACAAAAGACGTTCTAGCTGCATGTCCCTGATGTATTCAGGAATTTCTCCGAGTTTATGGGGAATTCAACCATATCTCACGAATTCGAAAATTTTCACGAGTGTATAGGGAAGTCTCCCAAATGATTCCATAAGGGTCCTTCAAAGATTTTTATAAGTTGAAATTACTGAAAGCAAAATAAAGATTCTTTTGACACCTGAAGTTCTGAGATCGCAATGGTTAGACATAATAATCAAAGAAACAAAGACGAGAAAGATTTTTCAGGCTGTGAAAAAAGTCGAAAAAGTGCACGTATTTTGGTTAAAGCCCATTCATAACAAAATTTTACAAATACTGAGATTGAACTAGCGCTAATATGAGTCAATCGGATGTTCTCAGAATTTTTTAATAGCTGAAAAATTCTTATTGACTCAAATTACTGCTTGCTAAATCAAGGTATTAGTGAAAATTTAATTGTAAAACGGGCCCTAAAGCTTTTGCTAAGACGTCAGACAAAAAAAAAGATGAAAACCAAAATACCAAAACTCTGGAGTTCAGTTACCAACACATATTGACTTGTTTATACGTAGCTGAGTTAGTAATCTTTTGACAAAATGGATGTTTTATGGTATCGACAGATATTGGAGCAGAATCTTTGCATATTTTAACAAAATAAAAAGTACTGACTCAGAGTGGTGAAGGAAAGCAAGGCTAAATTGAGTATAAAACATTATTATCAGTATGTGCGGTTACATAGAATATAAGCAAGATTATGAGGTTATACAATAATATATAGCGGAAATAATTATACAGTGGTTATATCTATGCATAACTGAGTTGGTAACCTTTTGACAAAATAATTTTTTCAGTTACCGACAGATATTGAAGCAGAATCTTTGCATATTTTAACAAAACAAAAAGTAATGACGTCAACATAAATATGTCATAAAATAATGACGTCATAAAAATATGCGGTTATTACAATATGCAGTTATATAATATAAGCAAGGTTAAATCTATCTATCTATCTATATATATAAAAATAAGTTGTCTGTGGATGTGTCTGTCAGGTGACGTCATGTTTTTGTGTTGACTGACATCATGAAGTTAGTTGTCGTCATTTTTGTTATGACGGTGACGTCATTAAAGATATTTAAGACATGCGTTCACGTAGAAATCTATTAATGTTTAACTTTAAAATGACTGATGAACTTACAATGGCAACAGCCGAGGAAGATGCTCAAAGAGTCTATGCCAAAAAACTTGATGCTGATAGAGAAAGTCAGAAAAGAAAGCGTGCTGAGGAATCAAAAGAACAGCAAGGAAACAGGCTTGAGGCTGATAGAGAAAGAAAGAACAGAAAGCGTACCGAAGAACTACCAGAGCAACGCGAAAGCAGACTTGCTGCTAAAAGAGAAAGTGAAAAAAGAAGGCATGCCGAGGAACTACCAGAGCAACATGAAACCAGACTTGCTGCTAAAAGAGAAAGTGAAAAAAGAAGGCGTGCCGAGGAATCACAAGAACAGCAAGAAATCAGGCTTGTTGCTGATAGAGAAAGTAAGAAAAGAAAGCGTGCCGAGGAATCAGAGCAACCTGAAAGTTATCGCCTGGCATTCAGGTACAGCCCAGTCGATGATTACAGCTTGAGTAGATGAGTTCAAATCGGGACTATGTCTAAAATTTGTCCCTATTGCAAGGCCTTGAAATTCAATGGTGAAACAATGGGAATGTGTTGCGCCTCAGGAAAAGTTAAACTTCCTCTATTGGCTGCACCACCAGAGCCATTGAAGACTTTCCTTACTGGAACTACGTCAGAATCTAAGCGTTCTTTGTCACAAATCAGAAAATATAATTCATGTTTCCAAATGACGTCGTTTGGAGCCCAAATCGAAAATCCAGATCAATTTATATCTACTTTCAAAGTAAAAGGGCAAATTTATCATAGAGCAGGGTCCCTTCTACCATTCTCAGGCGAGAATCATAAATTTTTACAATTGTACTTCATCAGTGATAGAAATTCTGAATTGAATGCACGTTGCGAAATTTCTCCCAACGTTGAAAGGACAATCGTTTCCCAATTGCAACATCTTTTCCACGAAAATATCTGCTTTTGGTGAATGTACCCGGTCCGACATCCTTTGAGTATTTGAGAACTGTAAACGGTACTATACATGCCACTTACCGTAGTGCATGCCAAGCTCTGAATTTATTGGAGAATGACCAACACTGGGATAACTGCATCAATGACGCGTGCGAAACGTCAACCCCAAGTCAAATTCGTGCATTGTTTGGCATCATTTTAACAACTTGCTCTCCATCAGCTCCTACAGAGTTATGGGAAAAATATAAGTCAAAAATGTCCGAAGATATACTCCATCGAAAACAGTTAGAGACGTCAGATATGACTTTTGATTTTACATCAGAAATTTATAACTACACTTTAGTTATTATAGAAGATTTGTGCATACGTATGGCAACAAACCTCTTCAGGATTTGGGAATGCCTTCACCGAACCGTATCGCTGCTGTTTCGACATGTGTAGAATTGGATCGTGAACAAAGTTACAGTACGAGTGATCTATTGTCGTATGTACAAAATAACATTTCCAAGTTAACGTCGGAACAAAAAGACATTTATGATACGATAATGCATTGTGTCGATAACAACGTTGGAGAAATTTTCTTTTTGGATGCGCCAGGAGGTACTGGTAAAACGTTTGTGATAAATCAGATTCTGACATCAATTCGATCAAAAAATGATATAGCGTTGGCAATTGCGTCGTCCGGAATAGCCACAACATTGCTGCCTGGTGAAAGAACTGCTCATTCCGCTTTGAAATTGCCTCTGAATTTGCATTCTACAGAAACTCCTACATGCAATATTTCCAAATCATCTGGGATGGGTAAAGTATTGCAGCAATGCAAACTTATTATTTGGGATGAGTGCACAATGGCACACAAAAAATCGCTCGAGGCTCTGGATCAATGCTTGAAAGATTTGCGAGGGAAGTCGAAACCCTTTGGCAGCACATTAATATTGCTTGCGGGAGATTTCAGGCAAACATTACCTATAATACCTAGATCAACTCCTGCAGACGAAATGAATGCTTGCCTGAAAAATTCTAATTTATGGGCACACGTAAAAACATTAAAATTAACTACAAATATGCGTGTCCGATTGCAAAACGATGACTCTGGTCAAACATTTTCAGATCAATTGCTAGCAATTGGAAACGGAAAGCTCCCAGTAGACTCAATTTCAGGACGTATACAACTACCTGCTGATTTCTGTGATTTAGTGACGTCCAAAAATGAATTGATTGAAAAAGTATTTCCGAATATTCTAAAAAATTATAAAAATAATAAATGGCTAAGTGAAAGAGCGATTCTCGCACCCAAAAATATAGACGTCCACGAAATCAACAATATTGTTTTGACCAAGATTCGAGACCAGGCAGTCCTTTACAAGTCAGTCAACACAGTTTTGGAACCAAATGAAGCGGTTAATTATCCATCTGAATTTTTAAATTCCGTGGATCTTTCAGGGTTTCCACAACACGTGCTACAACTAAAAATAGGCGTACCAATAATACTTTAAAGAAATATCAACCCACCAAAGCTTTGCAATGGCACGCGACTTGCCGTAAAAAAAAACAATGGAAAACCTAATAGAGGCCACAATCTTGACAGGGCCTTTTGAGGGTGAGGCTGTTCTTATTCCTCAGATTCCCATGATTCCAACGGATCTGCCTTTTCAATTTAAAAGATTGCAATTCCCAATTCGATTAGCATTTACAACCACCATTAACAAAGCTCAAGGTCAATCATTAGAAAAATGTGGTATAGATCTTAATACTGATTGTTTTTCCCATGGACAATTGTACGTTGCATGTTATGGCACGTAACGACTTATGCGCGCGGGGGGGGCTTGGGGGCGCGAAGCGCCCCACCAACTAGGTGTCGGGGTGGCGCGAAGCGCCACCCCAACAGCTAGTAGAATATAAAACGTTATTAGGTAAAATTATTAGCAAGGAAGGTGGATACACTGAAGATATAAAGAGTACAGTAACCAAATAGAATAAAAATACAGTACAGTATAAATACAGTATATTAATTAAATAGAATATAAAACGTTATTAGGTAAAATTATTAGCAAGGAAGGTGGATACACTGAAAATATAAAGAGTACAGTAACCAGTGCACAAATTTTTTTTCAGTCTAAATGGGCTTGGAAGAAGAGGCAGATACACATTAGAATTAAACAAGGATATTAGAAGCGACTTCAATGACAGACGTCAAGCATGGACATCCTAAAATGAGGTAAGAAGAGAACACATGAAAAGCTTTTGAGGAAACTTCATGGAAGATAATAAAGTAGTGAAGCTATCAAAAGTGGGGCGGAGAAGAAGGGGCGGTTGTGTAGGCCTCATACAGCTTAGTACTCCGATCACTTATCAGCAGTATTATAAGTAGGAGTAATCATATTTACCAACATCCTTGCTTTAGATTTCTACGCCCTTGAGAATGCTCAATGATATGAAGCCTAAGAATGCTCAAACACATCAATACTGAATCACTCATGGCATCCCTGAATCTTACATACAGGAAGCTCTCCACCATCTGATTAGATTCTCAAGATGCTGAGCAGTTTTTGGACTTTCCAAAATAAACAATTTTTTCCTTTGTTGATGGAAAATCTTGCAATTTATTTTCAGTAAATCTTTCCTTAAAGTGTTATGGAACAAAATCATCATTTCTGCAAATAAACAATGCAAACTTAACCTGATTTCCTTGTTTCCGACTAACTTTAATAATAAACAGCACACAAGCGCTGTTGCCCAAAGGGCGTTGGAAGTGGAACGTAAGTGCCGTTAATCAAAACAGTCAGAGACAGAACACATAGACTATTGAATAAGGGGGATCAGAGATGGAGTGCAAGTCTAGTTGACCAAAGAGGGTTGGTGATAGAGTTTTTGAACTGTGACCAAAGGGTGTTAGAGATGGAGCATATGCATTGTTAGCCAAAAATGATTGGACACAAAGCATACACACTGTTGATCAAAAGAAGTTGAAGACATAGCGTAGACTGTATACCAAAGAGAATTAGGGAGAGAGCGTATGCACTGTTGGCCTAAGGAGATCAAACAAAGAACGTACGCACTGTTAGTCAAATGGGTTGGGGATTGGGCGCAAGCAGGGTATAGCCTCATGTTGGACCTGAGATAACGTGGAACATGTACCATTCTTAAGGCAGAAAAAGGCAGACGAAATGTATCAATGAAGTCTTTGTTCTATACGGGATACATGCATAATTTTGTGGCCCTTCACTTCTGGGACTAGATCATCACTCCAAACACACACATTTTGGACTTCTTGACCGTTTCAATCAAAATGGCTATCTTCGTGAAATTACATGTGATGTTAAATCCTAAGGCTTCGGGATTCTTTGGGGCATTTAAAGGGCATAGGGCTAGCCCTTGTTTGGACTGTGCCATAAATTGAGCACTAGAACTGTTGATGTATGATTGAGTGAGACCTTTCCCAATTTTCAACGACCTTCTTTTCTATACGATTAGGATGCAAAATATAGACATTAAATAATAGTGCATGAGGACACATCAATTGTCACTATGTCACTGCTATTAGGTTGAAAATAATTTTATTTTTGTGTATTCTAATACTCTATGGTTTTATTTAGTGTTTATTATATTGGCAAAAGAGTTTTGTCAGTGACAATTTTTTTTTTCTCTTTTCTTATATATACCAAAAAGTGCAAATTAGAAATTCCTTTATTGCTATAGCCTTCTTTAATTAACAAATTTTCTTATCTTATCTCACACAAATACACTTTAAAACTAGTATTTTTCTACAAGTAAATGACCTTTAGCAAGTCCCAATTAGAAACTGAAATCGCCATTAATTTTTAAGAGCAAGGAGTAATTGGTAATTTTTCTTTTAATTTAACAAACATAAGAAAATTATACTAACTATATTGCTATTTTACATTATTCTATTTTATTTATATTTACATCTTTTATTTTATATTTTATTTTAAAGTATATTTCGTTTTCAAGGTTCTGCCATTTTTCTGTCTATATATTTTTTTTTCTTTTTGCTTACATAGCTTATTCACATCCGTGATAGCAAAGTAATTGCAAGATTCACTTTGGTTATTGTTCATATTTTTTTTTCATTTTTGAGTTTGAGAACCAAGAAAGAGTAAGTATTTTCATTTAACCTGGGACTGCTTTTAAAAAAGCTAGCAATTAAGATAGAAATTTGTACCATTCAAAGGCCAAAATTTATTTTGGCTTTTGATATTATTTAAATAACAGGGTATTATCTTAGAGGCTTTTTTGGCATATGTTAATGACTGCCAAGTGCTACGACAGTGGACTCTAAAATCATGAAAGTGAAGTTAATTGATCTGTTCTGAAAAGCTCAAATGATTGACTTACCATAGATAACTTTAATGGCCACACTGCCTTTCCATGAAGAAAATATAACAGTTCAAAATAGGGATGAAACCTTTTAATCGACATTGAAACAAATATAAAATTTTTAACTGAATATTACGATTGCTGATCATGGACACTGTGTATGTGTCCGAAACATTCAGTTAAAAATGTTATATTTGTTTCACTTTTGATTAAAAGGTTTCATCTCTGTTTTGAACTGTTATATTTTCGATTGACTTACCAGTTTGAAAATGATTGATAGCTTCATCAAATTGTTCAAGTTCCATTAGGGCCTGACCTAGGAACACATGACCCTTCACAAAGAGTGAATCTAATTCCAGTGCTTGCCTGCAGTCTTGGCTTGCTGCAATCCACCTTCCAAGCTTCAAGTTACAAAGTGCTCGATTTGTGAAATAAGGTGGGAAAAGGTTATTCTTTGCCTAAAATTAAAATAGAATAGGAATAAGGTTATTTGACTTGTAGCATATCTACATTTAAATAAGAAGAACTTTACACTTATTAAGGAGTACTTGAAAATAGAAAAAAAATCTTCCCTTCCTCAGGAAAAGTGAAATTTGATAACTATAAATATAATGCTGGACATATTTGATGGGAGGAACATTTCTGAGATGCCTAATATAAACAGGGGTCACGAGGATACATCCCCCAAAAAATTCATGAAATTTGTCCTGTAGGAGTGAAATTCTTATAGCTTTAGGAATAATATAGAGGGATAATATATGTTGCAGATCTTATCTTGACGAGGATAAAAAATGCATGTTTTATCTATTTTATGAAATAAAATTTAAAACATAGTTTAAACTGTCTTAAAAACTAACCAAATTTATTATGGGTTTTAATCCAATTGAATAAAGGAATGTATGCACAACAAGTAGGTAATGTATGATGATCACTACACAAAACCTTTTGTTTTGTGAAAATATAGTTGGGAAGAATGTCAGGCTGCCGCCAAGTATGCCATGTGCTGGTGTATCCTTGGGCTCTTTAGATTGTTGAACTTCATTTAAATCACGTGTGTGCTTTTTCAGTGTTTATATGGAACTCTACTCCCCTGTTTGTTAATTAATTGTTCATCATGTCAAAATGGAAATCAACAGTTATAGACTTTTTCAAAAAGAAACAGTTAGTTGATAGCCGACCTTGGTTTGTGAAATTGGAAATAAATTTAAAATACTTAAGTGGACAAGGTTATGATGGAGCTTCATCTATGAGCATCCAGTTTCAAGGTTGTGCTGCAATAGTCTGTGTATATTTTCTCCATGCAGTCAATGTGAACAGTGCAAGTCACTCCTTAAACTTAAGGAGGCCCTAGACAGTCAATCAGTTTGATCAATAGCTACCATCAATCAACTGACTCAAGCATCATTGACTGACTAGGAACTTGTTTGACCCTTGAGTCAAGTGTTGTCAGTATTGATAGAAAATTCGAATGACACAATTAATTTAACCAAAAACGATGTGTTATATTTGCTTTTGTCAAGATTGAAGGGTCAATGGACTGTTGATTGAAGCACATGTCAATGGATTGACGGACAATTTTATCAAAACGATTGAACGTCTAGGGCCTCCTTCAGCCCTTTGTCATTTGTACAACATACCTGTTATAAGGAATTGTCAAGGAAATTTGAAAGAAGTCATTAAATCTCTTATAATTTCACCTAAACGGTTTGCAACTTTCAAACAAATTGTTCAAGGAAGCGACCCTGTCACAGGGACAAAAAGAACCAGATTGAAATTTTTTTTTTTAAAGAGATGTTGGTAATTATATATAAGGTTATGAGGCACATTCAAAAACATCCTGATTCAGGTTCTGAATCTTCAAGCAAAGCTTCTTCTTTGCTGTCTGTTATTGAGAGATGCAGTGTTGTTGCAACTATGGTTACTGTCAGTAAAGTTTTTAGTCTTTCACAAAATTTGTTGACATCTTTGCAATCAGAAATTATGGACCTTGTATACTTTCTTAAACTTGCTGATGATCTTAAGAGCAAAGGTAAGAGACATAAGAGAGATGTGTGAAGATATGTTTCATCCTTTTTTTGCTGAAGTAACTGAGCTGTGTCAAGATGCTGAAATCAGAATTATAGTGTCCAAATGAACTCTAAAACAAACGTATAGGGATAATTATGGGAAAGTGTAAGAGTCTCCTGAAAAATATCATTGACTTTCTGTGTTTATCCTGTTTATGGACTACTTCCTGCAGCAACTGTATCAGAGATGCCTTAGTCACAAAAAGTTGCAAGAGTCACCGTAATACCTACTTCCTCAGCACTGTATTTCCTTCAAAGAAGAAAAAACAAAGGATATATTGGATACTCTGACTAGTTTTTGGTATCTTGATGCAGGCAGATATAGGGGAGGCTTGGAAGCTGAGTTAGCTCAGTGGGGGAAAATATGGATACAGTCGGGACACATTTTCCCCACTCTACATTGATTTTTGAGGATTGGTGCAACAATTCCTGTAACTACAGCTACGCACAAGCAATCATTTTCTACCTTGAGAAGAACAAAATATTATGCCAGGAGTGCCTCAGGTCAAGAACAACTTAATGGATTGGCCTTATTATCCTTATGCAGGGATATTCTAGTCAATGTAGAAGAAGTTTTACATGAACTAGCCCACATCAAAAAAAGGTGGCTTGATTTTATTACATAATTACATATTTAATGTGTTGTCTCAATAAAGAATGCACCTTATATTCTAAAAACTTAAGTTATCCTTTTGATCATTTAATAAGGTCTCTTGGGTGGACACATCACCTGCCCCTCTGGAACCATGGCGCAATGGTTGAAAGTTATGCCCATGGGGCATATCAGTTTTTTATGGAAGGGGTGATCATATGAACTTTAGAGGAGGCTCATTTAATTGAAAAATGAAAGTTCTATTTCTTTTTATGAGTCAAAAATGATCAGGAGGTAACTATCAACCAGTCTCCTCACATCCTCTTTTTGGGTAGAAGTACCACCCCTCAGTTCCTCCACCTCCCAAAAAAAATTGTTTGATGGATTCTCCTCTGTATATACTAGCTATCCAATCAACTCCATATTTAATTTAAGGATTCAAGCGATTTATAGGGGGGGGGCTAAAATTTCAAAATTTGCTGCAATCCAACTGCAAGCTTCTAGTTACAAAGTGCTTGATTTGTGAAATAAGGTAGCAACAAGTTATTCTTTGCCTTTAACATTATATATAAAAAATTCAGTTGACTTGTAGTACTTATAGATTAAAAAAGAGAATTTAAGACCCACAAGACAATACATGAATCCTCCTTGAGGCCATCCTCCTGCAATAAAAACAGTATTAGACAAAATTGCAGATTGTCATGTGCTGACCCCTCCCTAGTGTTATCAAGACTGCTTTGTAGCCTGATCAGGTCTACCCTCATCAACAAAAACATCTTACTACTGTACTGTATTGTAGGTTGCTATTCAAAATTGCTCACAGGCCAGACTGAAAGGTCTTGTTTTATTACAAGCATAATTTCAATTCTATCTTTACTTTCTACATCATAGATGGTGCAAATGAGCTGCCAGGGGCCAGTCTCCAGCTTTTGTGTTGGGTGGGGGGAAGAGGGTTCCATATCTGGAAAGTCAAGGGACATGGGATGTATAATAATTTTTCTCCACACTATTGGGGGGCAAGGGGCAACTGCCCCCATTGCCCCTGCAAACAGAGGTTCTGGGTGCTGCCTAAGTAAAGAGCAAAGTAGGGACAATGAATTTTTTCTAACCAAAGCATTTTGTATTAAAAGAGTTGCCATAAAAACTTCAGAAGGAGCTCATTTGATTGGAAATTGGAAGTTTTAGTACCCTTTCTAAGAGTTAAAGTGATTGAAGGATAAGCAGACCAACACCCCCCCTTCATTTCCCCAAAAACATCCAACCAAAAAATTCAGATAACTATTTTGTTCAGCACAATTGAGTGATTGAATAATTATGTTGTTGTTGAGGATGTCAACCTCCCCCAAGTCTTCAGGGCAAGGGCTGTAAGTTATGCTATTTGGAAATTGTTAACATATAAGGTTTTCAATAGAAAGGGTGGTTGCATAAATTTTGAGAGGGCTTATTCAATTAAAAATCAAAAACTTTAAGTGCCCTTTTTAAGAATCAAAAGTGATAAGATGGCAACTAGCCTTCCTAGCAAATACATTCAATGAAAATACTGATATGGCCATTTTGTTCACAACAGTTCAAAGACCATTTAATAAGGCCTCTTGGGTGGACAAACCACCCACCCCTCTTGAGCCATGGCCCAATGGTTGTAAGTTATGCCCAAGGGGCACATAAGGTTTTTATGGAAGGGGTGATTGTATAAACTTTAGAGAAGGCTCATTTAATTGAAAATTGAAAGTTCTAGTTCCCTTTTAAGAGTCAAAAATGATCAGGAGGTAACTATCCACCAGTATCTTCATGT
The DNA here is from genome assembly GCF_032884065.1 of Artemia franciscana. Taxonomy (NCBI): domain Eukaryota; kingdom Metazoa; phylum Arthropoda; class Branchiopoda; order Anostraca; family Artemiidae; genus Artemia; species Artemia franciscana. The sequence goes on along the minus strand of NC_088869.1, from coordinate 39,411,363 downwards.
CCTCTTTTCTCCAAATGCATCTGATTGAAATTCTGAGATAGCTATTTTGTTCAAAAAGCCCAAAACTATAAAAAAACTATAACTCAGGCCTTAACAAATCCCCACAGCACCAGGGGCAAGGGCTGTAACTTATTCAAGTTGCCTATCATTAACATATTGGAGGGTGTTTGTGGAGGGGTTGGTTGTAAAACTTTAGACAGGACTCATTTGATTGGAGGCTGAAGTTCTAGTTCCTTTTTTAGCCCTTTTTAAGAATGGCAGGTGATTGGAGGGAAACCATTGTCCTCTACTGCACCAATCATTTCCCCAAACACATCTAATCAAAATTTTGAGATATTCATTTGTTCAGTATAGTTAAAATGTCCAGTAACTATGTCTTTTGGGCTATCCACTATACCATATCCCTGATGTGGTGTCTTGTGATCCTTTGTTTACATATAGCATTTGCAATTGAGAAAGGTTGGCATGTTGACCTTTATTGTCCAAAAAAACAAAGGTTGTTTAGGTGAATCTTTTAGAGAATACTGAGGGGGCTGTGAACTAAACCAAGGCATGTTATGACCATAAGGTTTGTCAAAAGTGCATAACTCAAGAAAGACAATGCATTAATTTGAAACTTTCAGGAAATGGTAACAGGAATGAACAACTGACCAAAAAGTCAATATTTTCATGACACTACTGCTACTATGTCATCTACTAAAACTACTTTCACACTGTTCATGTATTTGAGTACTACCAATGCTGAGAGTATTGAAGAGAAAATTTGTGAAAATGTTGAGGAATCAGAATCTGAACATACTATGTTCATACTCAGTAGTCATTCAGTTGTTAACAAGTGAACATCTAAAGCAGATTAAATATGTAACAATAACTAAGAATTATAAGTTGACTGAACTTAAATTATATTGTGAAAGTTATTGGAGTTTATTCAAAAATATCTCCCTGGGATATTCTTTAGCCTGTAGACCCATCCCCAAAAGTTTCATTTTCTCAACCTAACCCATTTCCAAGATAGCCAAAAGTTACTAAAGTAGTATTTTACTGTCAACCAGAAATGGATATGCTTCTAGAATTAGCATTTTAAGTGCTACACCATGGAAACTATACTGCTTTGCAGCATAGTTTCTAGTTTAACTTGTGATGAAACTAAACAATTGCAAAGGAATCAAATGGTAGGATAATATTAAATTTGATTATATTTTTCTTTTGGAAGAGCCATAATTTCACAATCTTACCAATAGGTTATAAAAAGCTGTTTTCATCCCCTTTAAGGAATCAAAATGAATTTTAGAATGAAATTTTGCAGCTCCACTGAACTTTATCTCCCCCCCCCCCATGTGCAAATGTATAGTCTATCCCAAATTATATATTTCCTATGCATACTCTAATGCATATTTATTTTTCTAGTTTTGTCATAATTGATTCAATTTATGGGTATATAGGCTGAAAAAAAATCTAAGCTTTGGCAGAATCCATGATAAATATATAATTTGGGCTACATATTTCCAGATTAGATGAGGTTGGGATTAAAATATAGTGTATCTGTAGTCATAAAGTAGCTTCTAAAATTATATTATAAAGTAAGAATTGGTTTCCTGAGATTTTCCTTTTCAATAGCCCCTACTCAAAGCTTTGACCAAGAATAGCTAGAAGTGATGTAGGTCTACTCACTTTCTTCCTAGATAAATATGATCTAGGTTGTGATGAAATGTACAAACTTATGAAAAATAACAAATTAAAGGGAATTACCAAGCCTAAAAACTTATCACTACCATTTTTACTTAACAACCAAAACAAAACAGGATGTCATGCAATATAAAATTGGGCTTTAGGCTTAGTTCCTTACAATAGCCTTTGAGTAGCAGGAAATAGCATCCTCATATTTTCTCTGTTGGAAATATCTGTTCCCTTGTTCTTTCAAGTCCTTGTCACTCATATCCTTAACATTTTTTCTTTTAGGTGATTCACTTTTGGGACCCTTCTCTTTCATATCATTAATTCTTCCACTTCCAAAAATTCTTCAAGGTTTTGACATGACTCGTTCAAATATTATGCTAAAACTGTCAGTTATGAATTAAAGAAAAAATACGTTTTTTGGTGCATTTCCGGAAGTTTATTTAAATGAAACAAAGGGGAACATAAAGAATGGGGCAAATTCCTTGACTGCCGTTATGAACGATTGTGTGTCTTTTCATTTATTTTTTGGAGCCTGTTTTCAAAAAGATAAAATGGATGTATTTTGATTATAATTAAAAAACAATCAAACAGTTCGTGGTAACAAACTGTAGTAAGGAGCGACCCGGCTCAATAGTAAACAAACTCTTAAAAACGGAATTTTGATGCTAAAAGATACATCAAAAGAATCAAATTTTTACGCTGATTCTAAATATATAAGTTTCAATTAATTTAGTTTTTTTCATCAAAAGTTACGAGCCTGAGAAAATTTGCCTTATTTGGAAAATAGGGAGAAGCATCCCCTAAAAGTTATAAAATCTTAACGAAAATCACACCATCGCATTCGGCGTATCAGAAAACCCTATAGCAAAAATTTCAAGCTCCTATCTAAAAAAATGTGAAATTTCATATTTTTGGCCAGAAGACAAATCACGGGTGCGTGTTTATTTGTTTGTTTGTTTGTTTTTCTTTTCCCCAGGGGTCATCGTATCGACCAAGTGGTCCTAGAGTGTCTCAAGAGAGCTCATTCTTACGGAAATAAAAAGTTCTAGTGCCCTTTCTAAGTGATCAAAAAATTGGAGGGCACCTATGCCCCCTCCCACGCTCATTTTTTTCCAAAAGTCAACGGATTAAAATTTTGAGATAGACATTTTGTTCCGCATAGTTGAAAACCATAATAACTATGTTTTTGAGAATGACTTACTCCCCCACAATCCCTGGGGGAGGGGATGCAAGATATAAACTTTGACCAGTGCTTACATATAGTAATGGTCATTGGGAAGTGTACAGACGTTTTCAGGGGGATTTTTTGGTTTGGGGGTGGGGTTGATGGGAGGGGGCTATGTGGGAGGATCTTTCATTGGAGGAATATGTCATGGGGGAAGAAAAATTCAATGAAAAGGGTGCAGGATTTTCTAGTATTACTATAAAAAAAAAACAATGAAAAAATAAACATGAAAACGTTTTTTCAATTGAAAGTAAGGAATAGCATTGAAATTTAAAACGAACAGAGTTTATTACGCATATTAGGGGTTCTAAAAATACTTTAGCATAAAGAGCGAAGTATTTAGGAGGCGATAAATACCTCGCTCTTTATGCTAAAGTATTTTTTAGTAATTTCAACTATTTATTCTCCGGCCTTTTTGATTCAGGGGTCATTCTTAAAGAATTGGGACAAAATTTACTATTTGGTGTAAAGAGCGAGGCATTAACGAGGGTACAAACCCTCTCGTACACATAATAAAATATAAGAATATAAAAGTTTTTTACGTAAGTTAATTCTTAAGTTACGCATATTTTTTATTAATAAAAACGTTCGTTAAAAATTAAAAGTTCTAGTAGCCTTTTTAAGTAACCGAAAAATTGGAGGGCAGCTAGGCCTCCTTCCCAACCCTTATTTCTCAAAATCGTCTGATCAAAACTAAGAGAAAGCCATTTAGCCAAAAAAATAATATACAAATTTCATTAAAATAATTTATGTGCCGAGAGCCAAATTCAAACATGCATTAATTCAAAAACGTTCAGAAATTAAATAAAAAAAACCAAGTTTTTCTTAACTGAAAGTAAGGAGCGATACTAAAGCTTAAAACGAACAGAAATTATTCCGTATATGAAATGGGTTGTCCCCTCCGTAATCCCTCGCTCTTTACGCTAAAGTTTGACTCTTTGCCACATTCTACTTTTTAAAACAATTAAAAGCTTTAGCGTAAAGAGCGAGGCATTGAGGAGGGGACAACCCATTTCATATACGGAGTAATTTCTGTTCGTTTTAAGCTTTAATGTCGCTCCTTACTTTCAATAAAAAAAACTAGTTTTTTTTATTTAATTATTCACAAGAGGTAATCAACGTAGCTAAAAATCGCAAATAGGAATGTCAAGAGTTTGAAGTAAACCACTTGACGAAGTGATGTAAACGGTTTCAGACTGGTTAAATAAAAATAAATCCCTAATGAGGAAACATGTTGCATATTCATAACATGGCTATATAACGTGTTTTTTTTTGCGCTATATGTTTTTTAGCATCTTTTTCAGAAACTTTTCTCCCCCTCTGACAAAATGCAAATCTGATTGTTGTTCTTTTGGTACTGCAAGTATGAACTCAGCGTACCTAGCTGGACTCATAATAGTTACATTTTGTGGCTGTACGGTGTTTTTTAGATGTTTTAAAACTTGGATGAGCTGTTTTGTAGATTTACTGACTGCTGAAATAGAATTGTCAGTTTTCTACTAATGTGTATCAAACAGTTTGTGGGAACAAACTGTAGTAAGGAGTGACCTGGCTCAATAGTAACTAAAACTCTAATAAATGGAATTTCATAACAATAGTTACATCGAAAGAATTAAATTTTAATGCTGATTTTAAATATATAATTTTCATTTAGTTTAGACTTACCGATCAAAAGTTACGAGCCTGCGAAAATTTGCCTTATTTAAGTAAATACGGGAAAACGCCCCCTAAAAGTCATAGAATCTTAACAAAACTCACACCATCAGATTCACCGTATCAGAAACCCTATTGTAGAGGTTTCAAGCTCCTATCTACAAAATTGTTGAATATTGAATTTTTTGGTAGAAGGCAGATCACGGATGCGTGTTTATTTGTTTGTTTTTTTGTTGTTTTTTTTTCCAAGGGTGATGGTGTCGACCCAGTGGTCCTATAATCTTGCAAGAGGGTTCATTCTAACGCAAATGAAAAGCTCTAGTGCCCTTTTTGAGTGACCAAAAATATTGGAGGGCACCTCCCCTCCCACGCTAATTATTTTCCCAAAGTCACCGGATCAAAATTCTGAGATTGCCATTGTATTTAGCGTAGTCGAATAACCTTATAACAATGTCTTTTGGGACGACTTACTCCCCCACAGTCCCCGATGGAAGGGCTACAAATTACAAACTTTGACCAGTGCTTACATATATTAATGGTGATTTGGAAGTGTACAGACATTTTCAGGGGGATTGTTTGGTTTGGGGGGGAGGGTTGAAAAGAGGGGGATATGTTAGGGGAACCTTCCTTGGAGGAATTTATCATGGGGGAAGAAAATTTCCACGAAGGGAGCGCAGGATTTTTTTTTTTTGCATTATTTAGAAAAACAGTGAAAAAATAAATATGAAAAAGTTTCCAACTGAAAGTAAGGAGCAGAATTAAAACCACGTAAAACGAGCAGAAATTATTACGCATATGATGGGCTCACCTCCTCCTCCTAATACCTCGCTCTTTACACTAAAGTATTTTAGTAATTCCAACTATTTATTCTACGGCTTTTGTGATTCAGGGTTCATTTTTAAGAAATTGGGACAAGATAGCGTAAAAAGCGAGGTACTGACGAGGGAGTGAACCCCCTCATATATGTAATAAAAACATGAAAATACAGAAGTTTGTTACTTAAGCTATTTCATAAGTTACGTGTATCTTTTTACTAATAAAAACATTCGTAAAAAATTAAAAGTGCTCGTTGCCTTTCTAGGTAACCAAAAAACCGGAGGGCAACTAAACCTCCTCCCCCGCTCTTTTTTTCTTAAAATCATTCGATCAAAACTATGAGAAAGCCATTTAGCCAAAAACATAAATATTCCAATTTCGTTTCAATTATTCATTTACAGAGAATCAAAATTAAACCATGCATTGATTCAAAAACGTTCAGAAATTAAATAAAAAAAAAAAGTTTTTTTTAACGGAAAGTAAGGAGCGACAATTAAACTTAAAACGAACAGAAATTCCTTCGTATATAAAAGGGGCTCCTTCCTCATCAAAGCCCCGCTCTTTACGCTAAAGTTTTTTAATGTTTTAAAAAGTAGAGTTGAGAGAAAGAGTCAAATTTTATTGTAAAGAGTGTGGCATTGAGGAGGAAAAGCCCCTTTCATATATGAAGCAATTTCTGTTTGTTTTAAGTTTTAATGTCGCTCCTTACTTTCAGCTAAAAAAAACTGTTTTTTTTTATTTAATCAAGCGCTTAGTGTCGTCAGTTGAAAAATCTCATTGTATTTCAATCTTGTTGAATGAGTGTTTAAAAATTAAGTTGTCAGTATTTGGGCGCTATTTTTGTCAGTCAAAATTGTAAAGTATTATTGTTGTTTAAGTACCCATGTGAACCTGTGCCATATATCAAACTTGGCTAATGTAATTTAATTTTTGAAAAAATAAAAGTTATTAATCAGAGACTCTTCCCAATTGTCTTCTCAATCCAATTTTATCGCCCTTCCCCAATAAGCATTTTTTTAATTTATCATAGAATTCGGTCTGGCTCATATTGGCTAAATTTTCAGGCGTTTTCATATCAATTCCCTAATTCAAGTGGCTTAGGTTCCCTCTTCCCCTCTTTGCAGGTATGTGTAATTAAAAAATGAAACATTTGACTATCGCCTATTTGAAAGTAATATGCTGACGTCTGCATAGAGTATCCTGCGATGTAAACTGTTAAAGTGCTTCAACCACCACAAAATCTTACTATCAGCTAAGAGTCTATCTGACAATAACTACGCACAGAGATTAGAAATCAGTGTTTATCTTCTTACATTTCAACTCCTGGAGTCAAAAGATCCGCTGAAAGAAATCTGAGCAGGTTATAGATATTTATCTATAAAACCAAATCAGTAGCTCTGTTCATTTCACACGTTGAATCAAAATGAAAAGAGCTGAATAGTCTCCACTGAAAAACCGTTGATTTCTGAAACAAAAGAAGAAGAAGTCAGGGAAGCTCTGAAACAGAAGGAATAAAAAAATTATACTAATCAGCATTAAACTGTCCCTTAAATTTAAACACGTGCATTTAATTCGAAAATGACGCTACTGCTAGTCAGCTTACTGTGCCGTTCCCACTGGCTCTACTGCAGTTAGAAATGGGCAGTTACCGCGCAGTAACTGCAGTTACTGAAAAAGCATCAGCTGGAACACACCCTCAATAGATTAGCTGTAATCAAACCAATTGCTTTCTAAATATGCAGGTATAGTATCTATAAGACCAGCAAATCTTAGAAAAGGGGTGTTACATGGTAGAAATCAGACAGAAAAATAAGTCCATCTTAAGATTCTCCCTCCAGTGCTCTCCAAATATAGTGATTGCTGCTGCTTGGAGCTTTACCAAGGAGCTTGGTGGTACTAATTTTCAATCACGGTAAAATTCTAGTTAATTGACTTCTTGCTATCTTGGAAAGGGCTTAGGTTTGGAAAATGAAACTTTCAGGAATGGGTCTACAGGCTAAAATATGTCCTGGGAAGGTATTTTAAAGTACTCACCTCCACTCCTTCTCCCTCTAGAGGGCCCTGGAATATGGCTACATGACAGGTCTATTACCTATTGAAATTTTGACAAAACAACATTTCACCTTAATTTTCAGTTACTAGTTGCCTTTTCTCTGCTTTTAGTTCTGAAAATGCAATTCCTGTTACTTGAGTAGAATTTTGAGCCATATCAATGTGTTTTTTCAAAATTTAGGAAATGTATTTGCACATCTTTAAAACCTTATAAAATGGAATTGAGCAAAGTTACAAAGCTGAAAACAATTTTATTGTACTTCAATTAAGCAGAAGATCTATTTTGCAAGGTTTCACTTTTATAACACACATATTTTTAAAGGTCATAAAAGGTTGGGGCTCTCTAGAGGGAGAAGGAGTAGAGGTAGGTGCTTCAAAATGCCTTCCTGGGACATACTTTAGTCTGTAGATACAACCCTAAAAGTTTCATTTTCCTAACCTAAACCCTTTCCGAGATAGCAAGAAGTCAATTAACTAGAATTTCACCTCAATCACTCCTTCGTAGAAAGTAACATTATAAAATTCTAGTCAATTGACTTCTTGTTATCTTGGAAAGTGTTTAGGTTAGGAAAATGAAACTTTCAGGGATGGTCTACAGGCTAAAGGATGTTCCAGGAAGGTATTTTAAATTATTCGTCTCTACTCCTTCTCCCTGTAGAGGGCCCTGAAATTTGCCTACATGACAGGTCTATTACCTATTGAAATTTTGACAAAAAAACATTTTTCCATAATGTTCAGTTACCAGCTGCCCTTTCTCTGTCTTTAGTTCTGAAAATACAATTCCTGTTATCTGAGTAGAATTTTGAGCCCTATCAATGTTTTTTTTTTAATTTAGGAAATGCATTTGGATATCTTTAAAACCTTATAAAGTAGAATTGAGCAAAGTTATGAAGCTTAAAACAATTTTGTTGTACTTCAATTAAGCAGAAAACCTATTTTGCAAGGTTTCACTTTTATAACACACATATTCTTAAAGGTAATCAAAGGTCAGGGGCCTCTACAGGGAGAAGGAGTAGAGGTAGTTGCTTCAAAATACCTTTCCAGGACATACTTTAGTCTGTAGATTCATCCCTGAAAGTTTCATTTTCCTAGCCTAAACCCTTTCCAAGATAGCAAGAAGTCAATTAACTAGAATTTTACCAATTATGCAAACAGTTAAAAAAAATGAAAATAGCCTAGGCTTCTTAGGCTAATGTATCAAGTAAACATCTAGTTTAACAGAGTATTCAGAGGTAAGTGTTTAGTTTTGTTCCAAGTGTTCTAAACTGGAAACTATGCTGTATAGCAGCATAGTTTTCAGTTTAAAGCACTTAGAAGTGCTAACTCTAGAAGTGTATCTGTTTCTGGTTGACCCTCCTCCTCCATGGGGCAAAATAAAAATGTGTAAAGTGGGCTTGCTTACTTTAAATTACAGCTCTTGGAGCAATCTAAGGATTTTTCCTTGTAGAAACTCCAGAGTCAATAATTCTTGACACATAGTTGAATATGTATAGCCTACTTGACTAGTTGTAGAAGTTTAATTGTTTATTATAACCCAAGCACCTATAAAAGAAAAAGCAACATGTACAAGCAAGCAAGCAATCACTCACACAAGGAAGAATAAATAAAGGCACACTATAAATAAGACACTAATGCAAGCAAAGCAATGTGAGTATTCTACATCTCCTCTTCTTTATAAGCTACTACTTCAAAGATCCAAGGGAATGACAGGTTTGACTAACCAACCAGAACAAGTGGTATGTCTGGTATCTCTCAGCATCTGGGTAGAGACATCCTCATTGCTCTGTGGAGGTACAGCTATAGGCCCTGGAGTTCTAAGGGCAAGAGGAGATGTTAATGCTTGCTCTGGAGATGATGGATCCAAGAGTACTCGTGGCAAAGGTGTGGTTCCAAATGGTGAGACGTTTCCAGCTTCAAATGATGTGCCATTGGAGATGGGTCTTGGTGAGGGATGAAGAGTATTATCTTTTTTGGTCCCTAGAGGATCATCATTTGGACTCATTTGGGGCCTGATGTGTTGTTGGTTCCTCTGATAAGTTGAGCCATTTTGAGTCTTCACCAGATACGAGTGGGGGGCATCTCCAAAAACTTTGACTAGCAATGCTCTTTCCCACCTCTTTTTGTCACTAAGTTTGACCCAAACTGGTTGCCCTTCCTTCAATGCAGTCAATGATTTTGCTGTTTGGTCATGGTAAGATTTCTGAATTCCTTGTTTCTTTTGTTTGTTGAATTCAAACAACAAGTAAGGCACTATTTTTGGTTTGAGTTGTGATGAAATCACCGGTAGTACAGAATGAAGCTGGTGACTCATCAGCAATTCTGCAGGTAAGTGGTGACCATCATCAATTGGTGTTTTCCAATATTCAAGAATTGCTAAGTATGGATCCGATTTGTCCTCTAGTGCCTTTGACTTGAGCTTTTTGGCAGTTTGGACTGTCTTTTCAACAAGTCCATTAGCTTGTGGATATTTTGGACTGCTCGTTTTGTGGCTAAAGTCCCATAATTTGGCAAATTGCTCAAATTCTGATGACAGAAAATTTGGAGCGTTATCAGATGTGAGTAATTTTGGTATTCCATGGCGACTAAATTGGCTCTTTAATTTCACAATGATAGCTGATGATGTCAATGAGTCAAGCTTATCAAGCTCAAAGAATCGACTATAGTAGTTGACAGTGATAAGATACTGGCGATTTTGCAAGTCAAAGATGTCAATGGCAATGTGTTCCCAAGGCAGCTTTGGGATCTCTGAGCATTTAAGTGGCTCTTGCTGCTGCTTGTCATGAAAGGCATTGCAAGCATCACACTGGGATATATAGGAAGTGATATCTTTTGTGATACCAGGCCAGAATACGACAGTCCTAGTGCGCTGCTTGGTTTTGGTGATGCCAAGATGTGATACATGCAGTTATTGAAGGATCTCATGCTGCATGGATGGGGGCACTACAACTCTTGTCCCCTTCAAGATTATGCCTTGGTTGACTACAAGTTCGTCTCTGTAGTTCCAGAAAGTCAAACAGCTGGAATCACACTGTCGTCAAGATAGGGGCCATCCATCAAGTATAGTCTAGCTTAATTTTCGTAATTCAGTACAGGTTGTATTCCTGATTTTTTCCATTTTCCCATTAGATATATGTAAGTTTTTGAAGAGTGTATGGACAAAGACTTCTGCTTGTTTCTTGTTTTCATTGTTGAGGTCAGGTGTGTGCAACCTTGACAGAGTGTCAGCCACAGGTATTTCAGAACCTGGTCTGTATACAAATTTCAAACTATATGGCTGTATTGACAGCATCATGCGCTGTAGCCGTGGTGGTGCTTTGGATATTGGTTTTACAAGGATGCTTTCTAGAGGTTTGTGGTCTGTTGTTATTGTTACGGTTCTGCCATATATATACTGGTGGAAATACTTGCATCCAAATACAACTGCCAGCAATTCCTTCTCTATTTGTGAATACTGCTGCTTGGTTTCACTCATTGAACATGAGCCAAAGGCGACAACATTATTGTCAACTGCTAGTACTGTGCCTAGACCATGCTTTGATGCATCTACTTTTATCTCTATGTTTTTGCACTTTGGGTCAAAGTATGCTAAGTTGCTGCAAAGGACTGATTTTACCTTTGAAAATGCTTTTTCATGAGCTGGTTTCCACTTGTACTCATCAGCCCGTGCTAGCTCTCTTAGGCTTTTGTTTAATGAGGACAAGTTTGGTATGTACCTCGACAAGTAGTTAAGCATGTCTAGAAGTTTTTGAAGCTGCTTGCTGTTTTCTGGCGGTGGCATTTCTGTAATAGCCTGAGTTTTTTGGGGTCGGGCTTTATTCCTTCCAAGGTCAGAAGATGCCCAAAGTATGGGATGCTCTCTGCACCAAACACACATTTCTCTTGGTTAAACTTCACATTTTTCTCACGTGCAGGTTCTAGCGCTGCTTTCAGTCTTTCATCGTGTTCACTATCATCAGCACCACAAATGACTATGTCATCGACTATTAGGCCTAGATTGAGGTTTTCAAAGGCCTCTTCCATTTTTCTCTGGAAATCGTCTTGTGCAGAGTTTAGGCCAAAGGGGTACCTTTTGAATTTGTAACAACCATAGATGGTGTTAAAAGTTGTCAAGTCAGATGATTCATCATCAAGCATCATTGACCAGAATCCACTAGTGGCATCAAGTTTGGAGAAAATCTTAGCTCCAGCACACCTCTGGGTGATGCTCTCGAATGTTGGGATCAGATAATGTGGTCTTTTTAGGTTCTTGTTCAGGTCCACAGGGTCCAGACATATCCTTAAGTTCCCATTTGCTTTCTCCACTATTGCAACAGAATTAACCCAGTCAGTAGGCTTTGTAACTTTCTCAATGATTTTCATCTGTTCCAGGCGATCGAGTTCAGCCTTTAATCTCTTCTCAAATCCAAATGGTACACGTTTTGGGAGTTGAACTGTAGGAACTGCTCCTTCCTTCAGCGTCAGCTTACACATGCCAGGAAGTTGGCCAATACCCTCAAAGACATCAGCATATTGGTCTATCATGATCTTGATTCTATCAGGGCAAGGTTGCATTGTTTTCGCATCAAATATGAATTTGACAAGACCAAGATCAACACTGGTTTGCCTACTAATTATTGGCACTTTCTGAGTGTCAACCATGAAGAATTTGTGCTTCTGTCCAGGCCTATCTTTATATTGTATTTCAGCTTCACACACTCCATATACGTTCAACTTCCCATTGGTATAGCTTGTCAGGATACTGTTGGTTTTGTTTAGTATGGGACGGGGACAACATCTCTCATATTCCTTTAATGGAAGTATGTTGGCATCTGCTCCTGTATCAAGCTTGAAGCTGATGTACTTCTTCTGTGTACTGAAGTACAGATCATTGTGATGGTATTTGGTTTGATTCATTGAATCAATATACAACTCACTTCCCAAGCAAGGGGAGAAGTCTAATGCATGTATAGCCTGAGAACCAGAGCTTGTTCCTGCAATTCCTAGCTGGTGAACTGTTTTACTCTTGCAAACTCTAGCAAAATGGTTGATCTTACCGCACTTGGAGCATATTTTTCCTTTTGCAGGGCGCTTGTGTCCATGGGAATATTGTCCACCACACATATAACATTCAGGATATTTGCTCACAACATCGACTTCTTGTTTGATAGCTGTCTTGTGCTCAGCTTCATTCATAGTTAGTAGTTGTGCTTGGGTTTCTTCCATTGCTCGGCTTGTGTTAATGGCAGTAGTGAGAGTGAGTGTTGATCCCTGTGTAGGCAATTTTTCTCTGATTCTGTCATTTCTTATACCAAAAACTAGCCTGTCCCTGACCATTTCATCTTCTGAACTCCCAAATGAGCAGTCTTTTGCTAAGATCTTGTGACTTGTTACATATTGTTCAACTGTCTCTACAGCATCCTGTTTCCTTTTGTGAAATTTGTATCTGGCAAAAATGGGGTTTGCCATTGGTTCCACATAAGTGTCCAACTTTGCCAGGTATGCAGATACATTCTGTTCTGAGTTAGCAATAGTGAAGGTGTTAAATATATCCCTGCCTTTTTCACCAACCCATATGAGCAAGTATGAGCATTTTACAGTTTCTGCTTTACCACTAAGGGGGCCACTGAACATTAATTTTGCATGCTGCTTAAATCTATTCCATGCATGTTTCAAGTTTTGTGAATTCCAGTTGATCGTTGGTGTTGAGCAATGAACTGAATCCATCTTTACTTGGTTACTTCTGACACCATGTAGATGTTTAATTGTTTATTATAACTCAAGCACCTATAAAAGAAAAAGCGATATGTACAAGCAAGCAAGCAATCACTCACACAAGGAAGAATAAATAAAGGCACACTATAAATAAGACACTAATGCAAGCAAAGCAAGGTGAGTATTCTACACTAGTGGTTTGATGTTGCTGATTCAAGTGCTTCCCAGTTATACTTTCATTCTTTTGTTGACCATTTGTTGTCAATATGGTTCTTAATGCAGTTTCTGGTTTGGGCAGCATTGGTATCTGGCAGTAATTTGTTCCAGAGGCTGACAACACAGTTAGTCAGAAAATAGGCATGTTGCTGCTTTGAGGAGAAATCCCTAGATAACTGTAAGTTATGTCCCCTTGTACAAGAGTCCTGAGATGCCAGAGGAAAGAGATCAGGAAGTACCTTTGAATTAATAAGTTTATGAGCTAGAATGGTTTGTTTTTCAAGATATGGGACTGTAAGCTTCTATCAAAGGATTCTGGGCAATGATAAAGTTCTTGGAATACTTGCTATTAGACTTGATTTTGGGGGATTTCACACTCTTCTTGAATTTCTCCAAGAAGTAATTTTAGAATTAGAATATATTACCAGCAGAACAGTACTGCCCAAGTAAAGGGTAATATGGTAATATTATTTTTGATTTTCACTAGGCTCCTTTGTGTGGAAACAGTGGATGTTGAAACTTCAGAGGGAACTCTTTTGGTAGAAAATTGAAAGTTCTATTGCCCCTTCAATAGTGTTAAGTGACAGGAAGGGAACCAGCTCCCTAACTTCAAACAACCTACAATCACAATTTTGAGATTGTGCCATTTGAGTCTTTTTCTCAAAATAAAGAGAAGATCAAATAAATATCCCTCTAGAGATAACATGATCCTCCACTACCACTGAGGCAATAGTTATAAATTTTACAAGTTGCCTGTTGTTTACATACATGTTTCACTATTGGGAAATGTTGTCCCAATTTCAATGACCCACGGTCTCATCATCACTAACTGGCATACACTGGATTCATCTATATCACTAGCAAGTGTGATACAAGGTAAAGGTGGTCTTGTGTGATCCTGGGTGTTCAAAAAAGTCATATATATTAAGTTGAAACTTTCAGGGAATGTTGAGTTAAATCAAAAGACACTCAGCACATCCACTTTGCCAAAAGACCAAATCTGCAATTTCTCAAGAATGTCTTAGGGTACTAAGATGGAACTCTTAGAAAACATTGAAGGGAAGTTGAACTAAATCTAAAGACACTATGTGTATTCAGGTAGTCAAAATGGTGCTCCTGCAATATTTCAAGTGTTTTTAAGTGTATTAAGTTAAAACTTTAGTATCTGTGTAAAAGACACCATGTGGGGACATCTACATCCCAGAAACAGAAGTAAGTCATTGAAATGGGGAGTTCAAAGTTCTTGTGTACTCTTTAATTGCTAAAGCGATTGGAGGGTAACCAGCCCCTCTCACATGGCCTTTCTTCTCACCCAGTTTTTGGGCTTAGATAATTATTCATTTTTTAGGAGGAAGTGGGGGTTTTAAAATAGACCATAAAAGTTTGTTACCTACAAGTTGTATTTGAATGAACTCTCACAAATTGTCTCATAGGGCAAAATTCCCTGAGTTTCCTAGAAGTATACTCTGGAAACAACATTCTTATTTAGTAAATTAAAAGATGCTAGGTGCATCTTATTTTTCTTTTTTTTTTGTAGTATTTTGGGGATGGCCTAAGGGGTTGAGTAGAAACTTTGAGGGAGTGTTGGAGTCTCAAGTTGGCTGTTAATTTTGACTTGGGAGGGGGGAGGTAAATTGAAAGACATTATGTATATCACAGTTCTTTGAAAATGCATGTCTGCAGCATCTTTGGAATGACTTGGAAATAAAGTTGAAATTTCCAGGCTCTGTTGGAGAAAGAAGGGGATTGTTTGGCAGGGGAATTTAAAGTTGTTTCTTTTTTTTTGGGGGGGGGGAGGGGAAAGAATTAACCAATTTTTATCTCAAAGTATCGTTAGAGCAGTGGATACAATTAAGTAAAGAGCAAACCACAGCCTACAGTGACCAAAATCTCATTTTCAAAAAAATTGTGTTGTGAGAAAAAATTGCCATTTGGTGCTGATTAAGGAATGGTTGCTATTATTTTGGCTAATCTCAATAGTAGAATGTAAATCTGAAGGCAAATTATGGGAATTCAAAAAGTATCTTATACCCCTTGAAAATGCTGTTGGATGAAAAGATAAATATCACTGGAATGGCCAAAGTTGAAACTCCAGAAATCCCATACAGAAGTGGTTTGGCAAAATTTAGATCAACAAATAATGCATGGGAGGCACATTTTGGTTCACTGAACTGTTGCACTCCCTTTGATGCCTATGCCTCAAACCAATATTCAATCAACACTAAATTGATTTATTAAAGATTTGGAATTTTGAATGGAACCAAAAAGTATAAATAAAGTTCTATTAAAAAAAAAATATCTGGAATAGGAACTGTAAATTTCAAAACTAGTATATACTATTTAGCTATAGCTTTGACAAGGGCTGTGGATTGCTACATAAACTATATGGACTCCTGCTAAGTTGAAGTTGCTCAACTCAAATTCCTGTTTTTAAGTAACCTTGGTATACTTCGCCTTTTAGAACTTTTTTTTAGGTGGGGGGGGGGTCATTTCATTCCAGTTTTTGTATCAGTCTTGTCGTCTGAATAAAGCAATCCTGCCTAACTTATGAAAAAATACTTACAATGACAAGGGATTGGGTAGTCACAAAAAAAGTGCATTATAGACCAATTTTTTTAAGGGATGTTGAAAAACTTAAGGGACGTGCATCTCCTAGCCCCCGCCCCTTCTCTACATCAAGGTATGAATCTAAGCATGAAGAATATGGTTGCACAGTTACTAGTCTGTGAACGCATTGAAACAACTGCAAACAAAACTAAAGGTTTTGTGATCATTTCAACACATGTTATCTATTGCACTGTTTCATATTTAGATTTCTGTCAAAATTATTAAGTTTTTTGATATTTTTGGGGTTTATATTTTATTTCTGATATAAGATTTTTTACAGGATGCTAATCAAGATACTCAGTGGAATGATGCTCTAAGGAAACATGGAATCATACCTCAGAAAAAGGAGGCTGAAGTCACTGAAGATCAGATTGTCAACTTAATTGACCAAGCAGCATCCAAGCATTCAAATGGCCAAAGCAATATTGCCGATTTAGGTTTAGATGAGCTTGACCTTCTGGAAGACGAAGAAGATGAAAGAATACTTTTGGAATACAGGAATAAGAGAATAGCTGAAATCAAGGCATTAATGGCAAAATCAAAGTTTGGTGATGTTAAAGAAATATCTGCACCAGAATATAAAGAAGAAGTGAATAATGCAGGGGAAGAAGTTTGGGTGGTTTTGCATCTCTATCAACATAGGTACCTTTATTCTATTAATGGTAAAAGGATTTTTCAACCAGTCTCTTCTCGCTGGATTCAGGATCTTTTGTCAGAGAGGACGCGGGTTCGAATTCCAGTGTACCCAATTGTTCAGTTCTGGATGGAGGTCAGTGGCGTGACTCTGTAATCTTAGCCAGAGTTGACCAAGCTCTAAATGGGTACCTGAGAAATCTGGGGAAGGTTAAAAGGAAGGGTGTGCGAAAGCACAGGATTGTTGGCCCCCAGCCCCCCATTGTAATTCGTGGCTGAAGGGCCAAGAAACAGAGATCAGCACCACTAGTAGGGACTGTAGAGT
The DNA here is from genome assembly GCF_032884065.1 of Artemia franciscana. Lineage (NCBI taxonomy): Eukaryota > Metazoa > Arthropoda > Branchiopoda > Anostraca > Artemiidae > Artemia > Artemia franciscana. The sequence goes on along the minus strand of NC_088869.1, from coordinate 39,394,468 downwards.
CTAATGCTATATCCTTTACCTTTTTTATCTCTTCTGTTTGTACCCTAGGTGAAAACACGTCCAACCTTTTGACACGTTTCTGATAACCAGAGATGTACATAGGCCCAGTGCTTAGATATAATTGAATAAAAAAAGTTTTTTTCGACAGAAAGTAAGGAGCAACATCAGAACTTATTATTTTATTACGATTTTATTATTATTACGAACAGAAATTATTTCTTATATGAGGGGGCTGCCCTCTCCTCAATACCTTGCTCTTTACGCCAAAGTTTATTTTTGTCAAACATTTTAAAATCCTTATTATTCAAATAAAAAGCCCGTGTATTACAGGAGTTGTTCTTAAAGAATTTGGACAAAAAGTGAAACTTTAGCGTAAAGAGCGAGGTATTGTTAAGAGGACAGCCCCCTCATATAAGTAATAATTTTCGGTTTGTTTTAAGTTGTGACGTTGGTCCTTACTTTCAGTTGAAAAAACTTGTTATTTTCATTTAATTTCTTACTGTTTTTAAGTAATGCCGGGAATCCTTTTCCTCTATCATGGGAAATTCCTTCTCCCCACAGACAATCCCTCCACTGAAAGTTATCCCACGTAAAGTCCCCCCCCCCTCATCAGAAAATAATTTTTCAGACAATTTCATTCTAGCTGAAAATCCTCCCTGGAAAGTTCACCCCTTACCATGAAAACATCCCTCCCCATGGAAAATTCTCCCCATAGAAGATCCCCCAAGTAGAAAATTCATCCCCTACCCTAAAATAGTTATTGGGCCTCTCCAACAAAATGGCTATCTCAAAATTTTGATTGGGCAACTTTAAGAAAAAAGGGGGCTGGGAGGGGGACTAGTTGCCCTCCAATCTAAAAGGTAAAACGTAGAAAGGGCACTAGAACTATGAATTTTCGTTCAAATGAGCACTCTCTCTATATTCTAGAGCTATTGGGTCAATACAATCACCCGTGGGGAAAACAAACCAAAAAAAAACAACACATAAACACGCATCCGTGATCTCTTTTGGCAAAAATACAAAATTGCACATTTTTGCAGATGGAAGCTTGAAACTCGTACTACAGGGTTCTTGGATACGCCGAATCTGATGATGTGCTTTTCATTAAGATCCATTGACTTCTAGAGTGTTTCCCAATTTTTTTCCAAATTAGGCAAATTTTCTCAGGTTTGTAGCTTTTGATTGGTAACATTAAACTTGATGAATTTTATATATCTGGAATCAGCATAACAAGCCAATTTTTTTACACATCTTTTGATTTTTTAGAGTTTTGGTTACTATTAAGTCGTTTTGCTTCTTACCTACAGTTCGTTACCACGAACTCTTTGATTAGTTTTTTCTGAGAGTTGAAAGTGGGATTGGACTCTAAAATGACAAGTGTTTTGAACCCTAACTGATATGGCTTTAATTCAAAGCTGACGAACATTCCTATTATTTGTGGTATGGCACTACTATTGTTTTTATGGGGAAAGAAAATTTTTACACCACCCTCTTCTGTTTGCACCCTAGGTGAGTGCAAACATGTCTAAGCCTTAGACACATATGTGCCATTTTATCCGGCCAGGCTGAGGTGCACATAGGTTTCGTTTGATGACAAGAAAAAAATATTTGATGTTGCGGCATAAATTTTGTTGAAAAGCTTAAAACAATGAAATGCAACGTCGATTTGCCAATATTGAGCATTTTTATGTCTCGAAGTGCTTCATTTTGCTGGTCCTAAAATTGGTTATTGATTAGCAATAAATCAATGAATAATTGACTTGAATAGCCCTTACGAATTGACAGACTCGCCGAATAAAGTTATCAAGACATCCTGGGTAAGAAAAAAGGAATTTACTACTTTAAATTTGATAATTCATATTTTTGAATAACAATTTGTCTTAATCCTTTTATTGATTAACCGAGATGTTGGACTAATATTTGTTAATATATTTATCTTGCATAATAAATCTGCTACTTTCAATTTACGAAATTTTCGCGACATAAATATAACTTGTTATGTTTTGTAATTAAAATCTTAAAAATAAAGGTCAATTGACTTCTTTTTCACCAATTCTGCATACAGTCAACCTTTAATAGTGTCTTAGATTTTTCTGCAACTCAACCTCCCCCCCCCCAAGATTTTAAAAGTATATTTTTTTATATTTTCCTTGAAAATGTCTTTTTTAACCTCTAAGGACTTTTGAGACTTTTAACGACCTTTTTAAACATCTTTTGCATGTATTTCGTCTCAGATCTTTAATTTTTCCTTTATTCTGAAGTTACATTTGTAAAACTGAGGGATTATCATGGCTAATCAAACAGTTCGTGGTAATAAACTGTAAGTAAGGAGCGACCCGGCTCAATAGTAGCTGGAACTCCAAAAAATGGAATTTTGACACTAATAGATACACCAGAAGAATCGGATTTTTATGCTATTTTAGATATATAGGTTTCATCAAGTTTAGTCTTACCCATCAAAAGTTACGGCCCACAGGAATTTTGCCTAATTTTTGAAAAAAGGGGGGAACGCCCTGTAAAAGCTATAGAATCTCAATGAAAATCACACCATCAGATTTAGCGCATCAGAGAACCCTTATGTAGGGGTTTCAAGTTCCTATCTGTAAAAATCTGGAATTTTGTATTTTTTACCAGAAGAAAGATCATGGATGCGTGTTTATTTGTTTTTTGCTTTTTCTTGAATTAAAAGTTTTAAAAAGTTTTTAAAAACTTCAATAAAATTGAAAGTAAATTAAAAAATAATTGTCTAGTGTCCTTTTAAAATCACCAAAAAATTGGAGGGCAACTAGGCCCCCCGACGCTCATTTTTTTCCCTAAGTCACTGGATCAAACTTTTGAAATAGCCATTTTGTTCAACCTAGTCAGTCGACAATTCTAATAAATATGTCTTAGTGACGAATTAATCCCCCACAGTGCCCGAGGAAAGGGCTGAAAGCTATGAAATTTTCCCATTGTTTACATAAAGTGTTTATTCTACATGTAACTTCAATAGTTAACTTACCTCACCCCTTTTAACATGTAGAGGATGGTTAGACTTGGAACTAAGGTATCTATTATGAGATGTTTGATTTAAAGGTATTGCATGGTGGAAATGCAGTGTCGTTTTCATCGTTATTTACTTAGCGTTTGAATAAAATTAGTGCAATTTGCCCTGTGCTATTTCATATAATCTATATATATAAAAATAAGTTGTCTGTGTGTGGATCTGTGGATCAGGTGACGTCATGTTTGTTCGCATATGACGTCTGAATTATTTCACACTAATACAAAAGAAGAAAAAAACTAAAAAAGGTAAAAACTACAAAAAAAACTAAAAAGAAAAAAAAAAACTAGAAAAGCTAAAAAACTAAAAAAAGGTAAAAATCTAATAACTAAAAAAAAACTGAAAAAAATAAAAAAAGGCAAAAACTACAAAAAAAATAAAAACTAATAAAAAAATTAAAAAAGCTAAAAAACTAAAAAAACTAAAAAAAAACTATAAAAAGGTAAAAAACTAAAAAAAACTAAAAACTAAAAAAGAAAAAAACTAAAAAAAAGGAAAAAACTGAAAAATAAAAGAGAAAAAGAAAGCTAAGAAAATATGAATAAATATATATAAAAATAAGTTGTTTGTGGGTTATGTCTGTCTGTCTGTCTGTCGAGTGACGTCGTGTTTGTCCGCATATGACGTCTGAATTATTTCACAGTAATACAAAAGAAGAAAAAAAACTAAAAAAGGTAAAAACTACAAAAAAAACTAAAAAGAAAAAAAACTAAAAAAGCTAAAAAACTAAAAAAAACTAAAAAAAGGTAAAAAACTAAAAACTAAAAAAAACTGAAAAAACTAAAAACTAATAAAAAAACTAAAAAAGCTAAAAAACTAAAAAAACTAAAAAAACTAAAAAAAGGTAAAAAACAAAAAAAAACTAAAAACTAAAAAAGAAAAAACTAAAAAAAAGGAAAAAACTGAAAAATAAGAGAAAAAGAAAACTAAAAAAATATTAATAAATATAAAAAATATAAATATAAATATAATATAAATTAGCAATCAACAAAGCACCGAGACACAAATGACGACCGGGACACAGGGAGTATAAATGACGACCAGGACATAAGTAAAAAAAAAAACTAAAAAAACTAAAAAAATGGTAAAAACTACAAAAAAACTAAAAACTAATAAAAAAACTAAAAAATCTAAAAATCTAAATAAACTAAAAAAGAAAAAAAAGAAAAAAGGAAAAAAATAAAGGAGAAAAACAAAACTAAAAAACGAATGTATATACAGACCGGGACACCGGGATACAAATGACGACCGGGACACAGGGAATATAAATGACGACCGGGGCACAGGGGATATAAATGACGACCGGGACACCGGGACACAAGGAATATAAATGACGCCCGGGACACTCAAAGAGAAATCACAGACTGGAACACCGGGACACAAATGACGACCGGGACACAGGGAATATAAATGACGACCGGGACACAGGGACATAACTACAAAGGGGACGCCGGGGTGCACAGGGGGATATATAAATGACGATGGCGACTCAGGGAATGGTCGATTAGCAATCACCATCAACAAAGCTCAAGGGCAATCATTAGAATCATGAGGTATAGATCTGAATACGGATTGTTTTCCCATGGACCATTATATGTTGCATGTTCAAGAGTCGGTAAACCTGACAATCTATTTATATGCACAGACAATGGGACAGCAAAGAATGTTGTATATTCGCAAGTTTTACGTAGTTAAAAACATATATATATATATATATATATATATATATATATATATATATATATATATATATATATATATATATATATCTATCTATATTCACAGGTGGGACATAGGGACACAACTACAATGGCGCGTAACGACTTACGCGCGCGGGGGGGCTTGGGGGGGCGCGAAGCGCCCCCACCAACTAGGTGTTGGGGTGGCGCGAAGCGCCACCCCAACAGCTAGTTTAATTATATATTTACAAAAGAGGCAAATGTTTAGTTTTTCTTGAAAAATTCTTTTATTTGATCTAGCAGCTTTGACAATAAAAAAGCTTTAACCATGTATTGACCTCGAGCCAAAATAGAGCCATGCGAGCTCATAGGATATAAGGTGGTTGTATAAATATAAGGATCTCCTAAAATATCGGTTACTTTCCCAATTATTTCAGTCAGTATGGCTTCTGTTGCTCAATTATCCCACCGTTTGAGGCCAATACTAGTATACAAATAACAATGAGCCTCAACCTATACCAGTCCTCAAACACCAGTATTGTCTTTGCACCAGCTCCACTGTGGCCTATTAATCTCGTAACAACAGTACTCACCAGAACTTTTTGTGCTGTGACACTTTTATGAAATTTCGTACCAGTTGATTCTCTGGAAAGCTTTGAACTTCAAAACTGTCATGATTTAAGCAGTGCAATTGCCCACAAAGCTCTGCCGGATGATAGGTTAGCATCTCCTTTGACCGCCTTATAGAAATGCTTATGCGTTATATAACCAATAGGGTAATCATCAGAGGGTAGCACAGATCAATGCTGTTGCCTGATCCAAGGGAGCCCATGTAAATTCAGTCGTACCACCAAGCGGATCTATCCACGTTGTTTCCTTTTTTTTAATAGTTTATGGCTCTGGAAGCGTGAAGTTTAAAATTACTTCTCCTGCTATTCCTACCTTTCCTACCTTCTTACCTCCTACTTCTCCTACCTTCTCCTACTATTTTGAGCTTAGGAAAATCTCTGGTTAAGACAGATATGAAATGAATTTTTGGCTTGCCGGTACGTTTCTGTTTGAGGATCATCTTTTCTTCCAGTGACTTTTTGTATAACGCCAAGCTATCCTTAGTATATGTTATATCTGTGTGTGAATGTGCTTACAGACTATGCCATTTACCGTTTCGTGATGGTAAAGGTAAAGGATACGGCATTAGACTTTACAGTCCCTATCGGCGGCACTGATCTCTGTTTCTTGGCCCTTCAGCCAGGAAGTGCAATGGGGGGCTGGGGGTCAACCATCCTGTGCTTTCGCATATCCTTCCTGTTTACCTTCCCCAGATTTCTCCAGGTATCCATTTAGATCTGGGTCGACTCTGGCTAAGCTTACAGAGTCACGCCACTGACCCCCGTCCCAAACTGAACAATTGGGTACACTGGGATTCGAACCCCCGTCCTCTCAGACAAAGGTAACTGAATCCAGCGCACCAATCCACTCGCCCAGGACGGCTTATTTCGTGATAGTTCATGTAAATGTGTTTTCTTAAGTATATAAAAATATACTCGTGTCCTTTTGTATAACCCCGATCTTTATGGCTTCTTAGACATAGAGACAAAAAGTTTGATTCTAATCACAGTCGGTTCCAACGCTGAACTGTTCACAACTTGTGTCTTTTGTCTCAACTTCTCTTCCAGGTCCCAAGGATGAGCATTCCGGTTACACGGCCCTCAAAGTAGCCATTCATTGGCTCGCAAGTCTTGGTCATGGTCAACTTCTACCTGGAAGAGAAAGGAATGCAGAAACAGGAAACAGTCATACAATCAAAACGATCTTAAAGCCATAAAACACTACATACCAAAAACGTAACCTTAAAGTAACTAAACAGTAAATACGAGAAATACACTGATATCTAACTTGCCTTGGCCTAGCAACAATCTTTACACTTGCAATAATCTTTACAGTATCATATCCAACATATAGACATCCATCCGTTTTCATTATTTCCTTGCTTCCTTTGAGATTCCCACAAAGAAGACATTAGTCTAACAATCATAGGCATGTCTATTTCTTTATTCATTGTTCAGGCACACTTGTTAAATGTTTTGAAATATTTCCTGAAGTAGTTTTTTTGTGATGTAATATAAGGAATATCCGAAAGTTGGATTTATAGACTCCATAGTGGGATTCATCTTAGCTTCGTAATACGTCATTCTGATAGATTAAATACATCATAATACTTGACATCATTTTTATACAATCCTAAAAAGGGATTATGCCAGATTTGGCTCTCACTCACTCGGAATATCAGTCTTGGCTTTTTCTACAGTTAGCCATTGCTTGATGCCTGCAACTATTTTATGGACCAGAGTTCAAATTCATCTGTAGTAACACAGTGTAGGGCTGGGATTTTTATTCCTGTGATGATATCGTGCGAAAGTATCTCCATACTAACCTAAACAAGATGCAGAAGAAGACAACAAAGCAGAATAAAGGTCATTTGCATTCGCACTCGTAGTGGCGTAGTGGGTTTGATCTCAGCTTGGTTATACGGGACCCAGTGTTTGAACTCAGCTGTAGCACACAGTGCAAGTTTAAGAGCTCGGCAATGAAATTGTGTGAAAGTGTTTCCACAACAATCCAAACAAGAAGTAGAAGATAATTCATCCATGGTTGATGCTGATAAAAGCCGATAAGATGGTGAAATGATAGTCGGGCAGTAACTTATTCATTAATTTTCGTATATAATTCTGGCTGACTCGTTTAAGTCCCAGATAAAAAAAATACATGAATGAAGGCGCTATAATTACTCATACCTTATAAAAGATGCCATTAACGGCTATTAAATGCTATTCTCATTTTCTCAAATGGGTTTTCTAAAGAAATACATTAAATTAAAGATTAATAGATTTTGTTTTTTACATGAGATAAAGCTATGAGCTGTGCATAACTCCATTGATAAGCTGCATTAATTTTATCCATTTTTAGACACTTAATGATTGTCTAGATGGAATTAGATAGGAAGTCTGGGGTGGGAGGTTTTCATAAATAAATATTTAAAGGAAATAGGAACTTCTTGGGAGGGTGTAAAGAGGGAGGCCTTGAATAGATTACGTTGGAGGAGGAGCGTGCTTACCTGTGTTGGCCTCAGGCGGCTTGGTGCTGCAGTGAGTTACTAGTTGTAGCAGATGGAATTAAAGATGAAGCAGAGAAAGTATTCAGCCATTTCAAGTCTGAATTTAAGGTTTTGTCAATTAAAAGTCTAAATTTAGACTTGGATCCTGTGCAAAATGATGAATCATGACTTCAACACTTTATCTAACAAATTTCAAAATGTAGAATTTCTTATCTTTTTTTTCAGCGTTTTCTTTTTCTAAAAAATTTCTGACTGCAGAATTTTCTTAAAATATCGCTTAAGTATCGCTTATATCTTTCCTTTTTCAGCGTGCCCCTCTGCAAAATGATAAATCATCATCTGAATGCTTTAGCTAAAAAATATCCCACCACAAAATTTCTTAAGAGTGTGGCTACAAATTGTATACCCAACTATCCAGAACGTCATGTCCCAACTATATTTATTTACAACAATGGACAAATGAAAAGACAATTTATTGGGCCACAAGAATTTGGAGGAAATAGCGTCACCTGTGATGGTGAGTTTTTTTTTTCTCTTAAAGATTTTGCAAGGGTTTTGTCTTAATATAAAAAGTCTTTTTTTCGCTGTTATTTAATTTTAAGGTTCTAAGGCTGACTAACAATGATACTTTAGACATATAACGTTAGAGAGATGTTACTTGTAACGTTATACATCCAATGTTAGACATAATTACATTATATTAAGCCATCTCCTATCGTCTTTTTTTGCGCAGAATGATTCTTATGCCATCTACTTGAATCTTTGAAAATGTTAAAATAGAGACCGTACGAATAAAATTCAGTTAGATATTTTCTTTGGCCATAATGCGCAGAATGATTCGTATGCCATCTACTAGAATTTGCAGAGAATATTAAAATAGAGACCAGAAGTACAAAATTAGTTCGATATTTTCCCTCTCGCTTTTAATAACATCCAATTAGCTGTATTAAATATAGTTATCATTTTATGACCAACTTTCTTTTTCAATATTTGGTATTTATCTGTTTTATTTAAATTATTCATGGGTCTGGTTGTTTTTCTATCTTAAGATATATGTCCCCTGGGAAAAGTTTCAGTATGATTTTTTTTTCTGCTTTCCTGGGCCTTTAATAAACCAACAAATGACACAAATTTTATTGTCATTTTACACCTCAGATTCAGTTCTACCAAATTATATTTTTGAAATTGGATGTATAGGCTTTTTAAACTGAAAGAAACTTAAAAAATTGTTAAGTAGAAGGACAGTTTTCCTGTTTCTTAAGCAACTTTAGATATTTTTCTAAAAAAAAGTGTAAGCAAAATCTTATTTCTGGATAGATTGGAGACTTTTATTGCAACAATATAAGTACATTGTTCTTTTAGTGCAATTTGCAGATGAAGGCATGCTGTAAAATCGCTTCTTTTAGAGAGAACATATACCTTAACAGTTTAATAATTGACCTAGTCTTAATAAAAGAAAGCTTGTTGAGCGCTGCAATCAGCACTACAGCAACATAAGTGCTGCAATCAACAATGTATAACCCTCATTATTGGTTTTTCGTCTTCTTCCTTTTCAGTCAGGTCCAAGATTTCAGAATTTGACACTTTAACAATTAAATACTCCTCCCCTCCTCCAAAGCAAAAATAAATGAATGTCTGTCTTGGGAACAGTTAGTGTTGATCAGTCATATTGTAAAATTTTTTTAGGCCTAAGTTAAGTCTCGTCTACTAATATACGAAATTTCCGTTAAGATTTATGGAAGATTGGAACTTCCTGGGAGGGTATAAGAGGGAGGCTTTGAGTAGATTGGGATGAAGGAGGAGTGCGTACACAGCTTGCGTAGCTGTGTTGGCCTCAAGAGGCTTGGTGCTGTTGTGAGTTGTTAGTAGTAGTAGTAATGAAGCAATATACTTTTGTATACATGAAAGACAACTTCTCTTCATCCAAACCATCTAGCCGGCACGTGAGTTTGCATAAACAAGTTATCATAGGGGCATGCCAGGAATAAAAATTCCATCAAGATCGTTCATAAGTCAAGATTGTCCTATCCAGCCAACCTTTCTAAAGCTAAATGGAAAGCAGTTCATTCACGGCTGGAGTGGGAGGATGTCGTAAAGAGAGATATATGAGAAACGGGAAGTTCCTGGGAGAGTGTAAAGAGGGAGGTTCTGAATAGACTGGGATGGAAGAGGAGCGTGCGTAGCTGTTTTGGCCTCAAGTGGCCTGGTGTTGCGGTGAGTTGTTACTAGTAGTAGTAATTAAGCAATATACTTGTGTATACATGAAAGATAACTTTTCTTCAACCAAACCATCTAGCCTGCCCATGAACTCGCACAGACAAGTTATCATAGGGACATGCCAGGAATAAAAATTCCATCAAGGCTGTTCATAAGCGTGAACTAACTACAGAACCAAAACTGATGGTTCAAATCAATTCATATATCTTTTCTTGCCGAGCTGTTGATAGAAGGTAATAATACTAATAATAAGGAATTCAGATCCGAAAATTCCACTTTCGTCCTCTACACACATCAAACATCCATACAATTAAAGATTCAAATAATAGATTAAAGTTTGTAATGAAAATAAATTTTTTCCATAAGTTTCCAAAAATTCCATAATATTCTTCCACATACCTCAAAGAACCCTCGAAAAATATTTCAAATAATAAATTGAAACTCTTAATAAGAATGCATTTTTTCTATAACTTTATTTCCAAAAAGAGGGCAGGTAACTGCCCTCCAATATTTTTGGTCACTTAAAAAGGGCACTAGAACTTTTGATTTCCGATCAAATTAGCCCTCTCCCGATCTTCAAGGATCACTGCTTTGATACGGTTGCCCCTAGGAAAAAAAACAAATAAATACGCATCCGTGATCTTACTTCTGGTCCAAAAATTCAAAATTCCACATTTTGTATATAGGAGATTGAAGCCTCTACTGTAGGGTTCTCTGATATTCTGAGTCTTATGATGTGATTTTCATTAAGAATCACTTGATTTTTTAGGGGTGTTTTCTTCTTCTCCAAAAATTAGGCAAATTGTGTCAGGTTCGTAACTTTTAATGAGTAATTTTAAACTTCCTGAATTTTATATATTTTGAATAAGCATCCAAATTCAATTCTTTTGATTTATCTATTATTATCAAGACTCTGTTTCGTACAGTTTCGGTTACTATTGAGCCGCATCGCTCCTTACTTACTTTTCGTTACCACAAACTGTTTGATAAATAAAAGAGAACTTAGACCTCGCAGGGAGAGCAATTAAAACACTAGCAAAAAAAAGAAACAGAGAACTGTACAGTAATAGGAAGTACTTATTTTGCATTATTTTCTTCGTTATTTCTTTTCAGAGCTGGAATGGATGCTTTCTGAAGCTGGTGCAGTAAAAACAACCTTGGAATCGAACCCTAGACCTAAAATACAAGATGCTTTGTTTTCGCAGCTAGGAAGAAGTAATAGAAGTGACGGAGACAATACTGATTGGTGAAATATTTTGAAAATCTCTCCGAGAGAGAAAAATTGAAATCTTTTGTGCCTTTATTTCTTTTTGCTTTAGATGTTTTTGAACTTTGAACTAACCTAGTCATTTCTTTTAATAAAACTACTTTTCTTAATGAAGGCTTTGACTTTTGAGGTAGCCTTCAGACATGCATTTTATCCACAGACAAACGGTGTAAGATACAGCTGTCTGACTAAGGCACTTTATTGGTAACCGATTGATTTGATCCTCGTCTGTCTTCAGTTTCTTCCAAAAACGCTCTCATGAATGCTGCTTGATAAAAGCTGGCTTGTTCAGAACAATTGATCATTACACAAGAAATAAAATAGAATTAAATATAGTTTGTGAAATAATCTTGTGATTACTTATCATTATAATTTTTAGGATCATTTCATAAATACTGTTTAATAAATTTGAGTTGATCGTTCAACAAATTGTTTTTTTAAGAAACATGACACAGAGGTGCCATTTGGGGGGGGATCAAGGGTGAGCAAATGCCCACCCAAGATTTTCCAGGGGGCCCAAGGCTTCCACCACAAAGGGCCCTTTGCCGGCCATAATAATCCATTATATCCAACATAATCCATTCTGCCCAATTGATTTGAAATTACTGCACACCTATTAACCAAAGAGCATAATTACTTGACGACCCTTGGGTAATTACGCTATTTCCTATTAATTATTGTAAACTTTGAAAGTAGGTAAGATACATAATAAAATTCTCGAGTTCTGTCAAATGCCCATTTCCTAGATGATTACGCGACACGAAGTGAGTACCAAGATGGAGTTTATTCCCACCCCAAGATTTGGTCCAAATGGCGCCTCTGACATGACAACCCCGTTTGCCAATATTCATCACTATCTTCACGAATAGTTTCAAGGTATTCCTAGTAACTGATCCCTTTTTTAATATTGCAGGTTAGGCCTATTGGACTATATGTTATACACTTTTTTGTCTGTGATTTTATCAATTATTCGTTAAGTGTTCTTTGGTAAGGCCATATCAAGGATTTTTGCCCCCTGGGGAGGGGATAGATACAAAAAAATCTTTACAAAACGCGTCAAAAATCAGTTAAATGCATTTTGCTACTTGTTTGTGCTTCGGACAAAATTCCGAAGGGGGGTCAAACCTGGTAACCTCTGCTAGATTCAGTCTTGTTCCTAAGGTACAAATGAAAATATTTGCTTATTCTCGCACCCCGTATTGGACTTTTCATCCGGTATCAATCCACATATTTTCTATTTTTCTATATATTGTATTCTATATTTTCATCCACATAAATTATTTTAAGCTTTAATAATATTTTCTTCATTGTATTTTACTTATTATATTGTTTTTAATTTATTATTATTGTCAATAGTTCGTCATAATAAAGAGGGATAATGCACTTACTGAAATCCTGTCCATCGTCATGGAAACTCTTGGGGCCACTCCTTTTGATAGGATATGAACCTGGGCTCGATATAAAACTCTATATTTTACTGTTCTGGAGATTTGTATAGTGTGCTGGCGGTCGAAGCTATTCACTAACCGTTTCCGTGGTCTTCCTCGCGGTCGCTGTCTGTCAATCGTTCCTTCAAGTGCGGTTTTCGGGACACGGTCGGGGTCATCCTTATGACATGACCAGACTAATGCAGTAGCTGCCGTTTGTGATTTATGCCGCCGTAATAATTTATTGTTATTTATTAAATTGTATTGTTCAATTTCAATTAAATAAATTATTACATATTTTCATCCACAATCCGCGTATTTTATTCCATATGAAGGGAAGTCAGAGCTTAAATTCATATTCATCTGAAATTCATATTCATAATTCATACGTCTCGTAGAAAGTTGGAAAATGTGAAAAGCCATCCTAATAGTTGGTGTGCAACTATGCAATATTTTGTAATCACTTAGTGTTGGCGAAACGCAGCATATTTCAGGCAAAAAACTACAAATCAATTAAATAAAAATTGTAAATCCCTTCTTTTAAGAAATACCTGTGAGCGATATTTGGGTTTTACAGTTTTGCATTTCGAATTTCTTTTGAAGTTCAAAGTAATGTTTTGAGATATTTGGTAAATGAGATAATTGGTATTATTAATGAGATAATTTGGTATTGAGATAATTTAGTAAATGAAATTTATATATTTGAAAAATACATGTTTGAATTTTCCTTTATATTTGAGGGTCTGGTTTTTAAATCCCTGCATTGATACTTTTCCATTAATTGTTTGTGAAAATTGCTTTTCTTAACAATTTTATTCTATCAGCTGACAGAAAATCAAAAATAACAATTGAGCCCGCGTAACCTGTTTATAACGATTAGTAAATTGTAAATGCGTTTAATAAAGTAACCAAATATAACAGCATAAAATGTAATGAGGTTTCATTACATGAAATTACATTACATTTCATTACATTTTACGGTGATTGTCACCGAATTAGAAATTGTCCTTTTGCAACTTCCGCTCTAATCCTGAACATCCTTCATTTGACTGTCTAACAAAAAACTGACTTTCGATTTTGTTCTGTTTTATAGAAACAAAACAAATATAATATTATATATTTTTGTTCTGTATATATATATATATACGTATACATATACGATACGAAATACGTATAGAACCTATTTACCTATACGTATACGAAATACGTATAGATTATACAGTAACAAACTTACTCTGTAAAAATACATACGTGGGAAAAAATACGTATACGTATACTTATATATACGTATATACGTATACGATACGAAATACGTATAGAACCTATATACCTATATGTATACGAAATACGTATAGATTATACAGTAACAAACTTACTCTGTAAAAATACATACGTGGGAAAAAATACGTATACGTATACTTATATATACGTATACGATACGAAATACGTATAGAACCTATATACCTATACGTATAGATTATACAGTAACAAACTTCGCTTCAGACGTTTGAAGCTAGCCTAAGACTTTTCTATAATGAAGAATGTAATCCCAGAGGACTCCAAAGTAAAAGCTGTTTTCGCCCCATGCATATTTTAACATTTTTTCGTTTGCTTGATTCAGAACTATCAAGTTTTTAGGGCAGTAACACATGTTGTCAGTGTTGCCACGTTGAATGGCGGAAATGTATAAACAAACATCAACGCTCTGTTGATTCCAAAGGTAGCTACACCTATAAAGAAGGTACATTTTTAAGTTGTTTTGTGACGTATGTTTTCAGCTTCTTCTTTTATTTTGGCCTCCGTTTCTTTTTTTTAACTTAGCGCCTGCTGCTACCTACAACTGTAACTCTGTACATGGAGATCATTTTCATTAAAAGGTGAATTCCCTATTTTACTCAATTTTTTAATATATTTACGGTTGCTCAAGTTTCCCTTATCCAGTTCTAATAACTGATTTTGTTTTTGGGAATAAATCCAGGGCCTAAAAAAGGCCTATACATTTGGAAGGTATTACCATGTAGCCTACTCTGTAAAGGACATCCACCACGTGGCTAATGTGGGCGTAAAGTTCATTTGTGATGCAAATAAAGGTAAAATTCTAGTTAATTGACTTCTTGCTATCTCGGAAATGGTTTAGGTTAGGAAAATGAAGCTTTCAGGGATGGGTCTACAGGCTGAAGTTTGTCCCGGGAAGGTATTTTTTTTTAATGTTTTAATGTTTGAAAACCTTACCTTAGACAGTCAGATTATGAAGCTTATGAATCAATGGAACTTTAAAGGAAGAGTGGGGGGAGGAGGTTAATTCGGAAAAAATAGAAAAAATGAGGTATTTTTAACTTACGAACGGGTAATCGAATCTTAATGAAATTTGATATTTAGAAGGATATCGTGTCTCGAAGCTCTATTTTAAATACCGACTGGATTTGGTGGCATTGGGGGGAGTTGAAGGGGGAAACCTAAAATCTTGGAAAACGCTTAGAGTGGAGGGATCTAGAGGAAACTTGGTGGGGAAAATAATCAGAAGTCCTAGATACGTGATTGAAATAATTGGAACGGATTAACGGTTGCTCAAGTTTCCCTTATCCAGTTCTAATAATTGATTTTGTTTTCAATGTCCTTGGCATAGGATTTAGAGGCAAAGTTGATTTTAGGCAGTTTGTGGTAACGAACCGTAAGTAAGGAGCGACTCCGCCCAATACTAATCGAAACTAAAAAAAAAAAAATAGAATTTTGATTTGAAATTCATTAAGTCGAATTTTACACATGGAAAACTACTAGCCTGAGGAAATTTGCCTGATTTCTGAAAAATGAAATATCCCCAAAAAGTCAAGTAATCTTAATGAAAATTACATTACCGGATTCTGTGTATCAGAAAATTCTAACGCAGAGGTTTCAAGTTTCTATCTACGGAAATATGTAATGTTAAATTTTCTGCCTGGAAAACGATAACGGGTGCATATTTATTTATTTTTTTCCAAGGGTGACCGTATCAAACCTGTGGTCCTAGGAAATCGGGAGAGGGCTCACTCAAACGGAAATTAAAAGTCCTACCATCCTTTTACTGTGACAAAAAAGACTAGAAGGCAACTAGTCCCCCTCCCACTCGACTTTTTCAGGTTCAGGTTCTTTATTTTTCAATTACGAATACAACATACATAACATTTTTCCCTAAGGACATCAGATCAAAATTCTGGGGTAGCCATTTGGTTCAACATAGTTAAAATGTCCTCTAATCATGCCTCTAGGGATGACCTGACCCCCCCCCCCCCGCAATGCCATGGGAAAGGGCTTTAAGTTATGCGATTTGCCCATTGTATACAAAGAGTGTTTGTTATTTGAAAATATAACGAAATCTCTTGGGGTAGGAAGAATTTTTTGCGGAGGGATTTCCCAGGATAGAATTTTATATGGAAGAGGAGGGGGGTCCTAGCATGAATTGAAAACGGTCAGAAACTATACAAAAAATGAGTTTTTTCGACTGGAAGTAGAGAGCAAAGCTTAAAACAAATATAAATTGTTCCGTAAAAGAGGGGGAATGCCCCTTCCAAACCACTTGCTCTTTATATTAAAGTTTGACCTTTTGTCTCAATTCTTTAAGAATGAATCCTACAAAGGGTCGTTGAAATTGACTGAGACGTATTTTCAAAGAATTTCGAGGTTTTAGCGGAAAGTGAGAGAAACGATGAAGGGGCGACCCCCCTCAATTACTGAATAATTTCTGTTTGTTAAAAGTTTTAATTTTATTCCTTACTGTCAGTTGGAAAAGCTTGTTTTCTTTTTATTTAATAGCACTCCGGGCTTTATGAAAATTTCTAAATAAAACAAGGTTTCCTGAAATAGTCTAATGAGCCTAGATGAAATTAATGATTATTTTGGACTAAGTCCTTTATTCCTTTACCGCTACCAGTAACTGCATTAAAAAAAAAGTTTACACCTTTTGCCGAATGATGAGAAAATGATTAACTTTCTGGTATAAAGATCAATTGGTATAACTTACGTTTAAAATTTGTCTTAGGTCAAATGAATTAATTATATAAGTTACGCAATGAATTGTGATATTCATTGTAGAGGGAATCTTAACGTACGGTACCGTAATGCTGGGGTTTGATCCAGAGCTGTTCCTGGGGGGACAGCCAGATCAGCTATCCTGGGCGCTTTAGCAGGGGGAGATTACCCACTTTGATCAAATCGTTCACTCTGATTTGGCTTTTTGACTTATATTTGAGTCCTGAGGGAGACGCTGTAATTAATTTTTCCCCAGGCATCTCTAACCCTAGGAATGGCTTTGGTGTAATCCCAGCTACTTGAAGGTTGGGCGGCAGGCTTCCTACCTGTCCATGTAAAAATACCCAGCAACTGAAACATTGAGCTATATGCGTCATCTATGACTCTGGAGGATATTCTTTTTAGGTAAATTCCATCGTTAATGAAAAAGAATACAGAAGATAATTAATCTGGATACGTGTTTAGGGTTAAAAACTACCATTTATGTTCTGTCTATTATTTAAAATACCAACGCTGTGCCCCTGGTCCTATTATAGGTTGACTTATAAATATAAGTTGGGCTACATTTGTAGGTTCAATTGTAATATTGAGGAAAAGAACGGTAATGTCGAAGAAAACTAATGTGGATGTAAATCGTAAGGTTAAAACTACCTTCAGAATCTACGCTGTATCGATTGTCTCAGAGTAAATTTTAATTACAACTAGTGCCTGTTAATATAAGATACAGGGTTTTAGAGTATCTGCTGAATTCATTTTATACTTTGTAAGTTTATTGTAAATGAATACTAAAAAATAAAAAAAGATCACTTTCTTCAGTAACTCTTGCAGGCATAGTGCTTCTGGGTCGTATCTTCAGGGAAAATCAAGTAGCTAAAAAAAAAAAAAAAATAATAATGAAAACCGGTTCAGAGGCTTTTGCGTTCATATTTTTATTTTCAGGGATAATGGATTCCCGAAAGTAACAATCGAAATGGGTATGAGACGTTCGACGTTTAGCAGTGAATCGCCAAAACAAATACCTTAATACAAAATGTCAAATCCCTGAAAAGCAAATTTTCGAAACAGAGATCTATAATATTATCTTGGAAAACGATATGTATCGTTGTATCATCTTGTTTATGAAGATCTAGTTAAAAATTGCATTTTATTTTCTCGTGGCAAGGAGCTGTAAGTAAGGAGCGAGTTGGCCCAATGGTAACCAAAAATCTAAAAAAAAAGAAGAATTTTGACTAAAGTTAATATTTCAAAAGGATAGGCTTGTTATGCTAATTACAAAATATAAAAAAAAAATCATTGCGTTTAATGTTACCCATAAAAAGCTACGAGCCTGAGTAAATTTGTCTGATTTTCGAAAAAGGAGAAAACAACCCCAAAATCAAGTGATCTCACTGAAAATCATATCATCAGATTCAGGATATAAGAGTATCTTACGGCACAGGTTTCAAGTAACTCTCCACAAAATGTAGAATTTTGTATTTTTTGCCTGAAGTAAGTCAGCGGATGCGTGTTTTTTTTTTCCGAGGGGTGACTTATCAGATCAGTGGTCCTAGATTGGCAGAGGGCTTATTCGAACCGAAATTCAAAATACTAGTGCCTTTTCTAGGGGGCCAAAAACACTGGAGGGTAACTAGCCTCACTCCGATGGCCTTTTTTTTCCAATGACATCCGATCAAAATTTTGAAATTTAATCCAGCATAGTTGAAAGGTCTGATAACTTTGCCTCTGGAAGTGACATAACACCCCACTGCACCTGGAGAAAGGGATCTAAGTTATACAATTTGCTGATCGTACAGTATTCGTTATTTGGAAAAAAACGAAGATTTATCAGGAGGAATTGTTTACCATTGTATATATGTTAACTTGAACGTTAGAAATTGGTTAAAGTCGACATTCACCGGTGAGTGTCCGACATACCTTATTTTCTTCCTTAGATGTAGCCAACATTGCCAGTCAATTTTTCCAGTTTAATGCAAGGCTTGATGGTGACAGGTTAAGTTGGATTGGGTTATGTTTTTAATACATTGAGATTTATAACCTAATTCAACCCAACATAACTTAAATTTAAATTTTACCATCTGTTTACCATCAAAGCGTGCATACGACTGAAAAAGCTGATTTGCAAAGCGAATTGAATCCAAGCCGAGAAAAATAAATTTCAGACATTCACCGGTGAATGTCAGCATTAACCAGATTTCGGACATTCACAGTAACATGTATATTGTATATTTTTAAACCGTGGGCCGTCCGTTATTGAGGTAGTGAGTTTTCAGCATAAACGAACTAGGGGGGATTATGTATTTCAAAGTCATATAACAATTCTCTAAAAACAGGAACTAATGCACCATTAAATAGTGATTATTTTTTCCTCGGTTTCGATTATTATAATTTCTTAGAAGTCAATTAACATTATACAGTCTCATAGTAATTCTCTAACAACACAAATTACTATACTATTGAATGCGGATTTCTTTTTCGCTTTTTATTTGCCAATATTATTATTTATTGTAACATGGTATAACACAAGTTAATATGGTATTCACATGACGGTAAAACAGCTAACCTTATTGGTAATGTAATTGTAAACCGAAGACTAGCAGGATCAATACAAGATACTATGGTCTATAGGAGTCCTGTGATTGATGTTAAAAGGACAGATCACCATCTAGTAGCGTCTATGGTTAATTTAAAGTGGAAATTTCAGAAGAGTAACTTTCAGCTTACACACCTTCAGGTGTCACAAGGCTCGTTGTGTAAACCAGAGAATCGGGTGGTCCGGTTTCTTGGTATCCTACTTGATGAGAATCTTTCATTCAAAAACCATTTAGCCATGATTAGGGTTAAGGTCTCACGGAGTTTCGGTATCATTCGAAAACTTAGACACACATTTATGTGTTTTTTATTGCCCCACTGTATGGATGTCTACTTTTCCGTCTACGCTGCGGTCACTTTCTGTCATGTATAATAAAGCAATGGACACAAAAGTTATGGACATTAACCGTTCCTCACCAACACCGCTCTTAATTCTACGGTCTATTTATATTATTTCTTGTGCTTCTTTTGTCTTTCATCAGCTTTACGGTAATCTTCCAAAATCTCTTCGGAAAACTCATATGTTTATTTCTGATTTAGCTCCATATAGCCTTCGTTCTTCCAATGATATCAACATTCCGCCTACCCCTACTATTCGATCAGATTTCAATCCCGTCATTGCTTGGGGAATTTTCGCTTGGGACTTTTAAAAGGTTTCTTGAGGATCATTTAATAAAGAATAAAATAGAATAGCATTTTTTTTTCCTCAGTGAAGTTGACGTCCCCTGTCTTCTATTCATGGCGTGTGGTTGTCTTCTCTGCGCTTGACTCCCAGGCCTCAGGTGTATTTTCCATGTTCTATGTTTTTTATCCCCCTTGTATCCCTGGCCATGGAACCTTTCGAGGGGGAATAAGTGTATTGTAATTCAATTTTGAACTGTATTTTGTACTATCTTGTATTTAATAATAAACTTCTCTCTCTCTCTCTCTCTCGAATTTGAGAGAAACTCCTCAGGAACAGTTGAATACTAAACAGGAAAGTTCAAAAATTAGCAAGATGGAACATAGATGAAATTATTTTAGGAAAACAATTTACGAAGTTGCTGATGGTTAGGGAAGAACGTTAGGATTGCAGCAAGGAATATTAGTGAAAAATCTTGAAAAAGTGTGATGGTAAGACAACCAACCTTAATGATTATGCTACTGTAAACCGAAGACTAGCAGATTCAATTCAAGATACTAGGGTATATAGGAGTGCTGTAATTGATGTTAAAAGTAAAGATCATCATCTAGCAGTATCTAGGGTCAATCTAAAGCAGAAATTTAAGAAGGTTATCTACCTTCAAGGAAGCTATGATGTTGGTAGACTCCAGGATGAGAACCTGAGACAAAATTTCCAAGAACAGTTGAATGCAAAAACGGGATAGTTAAATATTTGACGACGTACAAGACGGAGGGAATAATTTTACTAGAATAGCTTATGAAGTCGCTCATGGTGTCTTGGAGAAGAAATTTAGAAACGCAAATACGAAATTAGTAAAAACTCTACGCATAATAGAGAGGAGGAGGGGTCTTTAAGGGAACGGTTCGAGTGATAGATCACATGAAACTAAGAGGAATGAAAGTAGAGAATGCATTAAAATATGAATTGAGGAGGCATGAAGAGAAGGTCTTGTGTAAAATTGCTGAAGATCTGCAAGATGCAGCCAGACGGCATACTAGAAGAAATATTGTACTGGTATGTTAATAAATTGAGACAAAATAGTTAATCCGGATTTGTCCCAGTTAAAGATAAGAAAGGGGCCACAATCAGTGATAAGGAGAGGGTTGAATAGAAATGGGTAGAACATTTTGCGAATTTGCTAAATCGTGATAGAGCTATTGTAAAGGATATAGAAAAGAATAGAAAAACTTGTGACATTTTGGATATGAAGGGACATTTATTTGCGTTGAAGAATTAGTGACGGTACTAAAAGGGTTAACAAATGATATGGCCCCTGGTACTGATAGTGCAGTAAATAAGTTTTTTTTTTTTTTTTTTAATGCGGTGGTTATGAACTTAGAAGAAGATTATGAATGAGATATTTGAAAAGGCGGTGGTACCTAGCGATTTTAGGAAAACTCTGATTGAACCCCTCTAAAAGCAAGTTGATAAGAGTGAGTGTTGTAATTATAGAAGCATTAGATTGGTTTATGTACGAAGCAAATTACTTAGCAAGATCATACTTTTTAAACTTAAAGATATTGTAGATAAAATTTTAAGAGAAGAATAGTGCAGTTTTGGGAAGGGGAGAGGATGCGTCGAGTATTTCTCTCCCTCTGATATTAATAATTGAGAAGTACCAGAGCCATCAACCTCTTTAGTCCTCAGTTTTACAAATTACGATCACTAATCAACATTAAAGTGATTAGTGCTATATACGAGAATAACGTTGCAACGGTTAAGTTAGGAAATGAAGTTAGCAGAAGCTTTCGTATTAAATCAGGAGTTAAACAGGGTTGCGTCCTATCTCCGTTTGTGTAGGTCATTTTGATGGACATTGTCCTAAGGGGCACAGCAAAGGAAACAGGAGACCACGGAATCAATTAAAAAAATTAATATACAAAGGAAAAATCATTCTATTTTTCAAGCATAAAAGTATTGAACACTATTGATCTGTATAACATTTTAATTACTTTGAGTTAGGTTATAGGTAAGATCTTTAAATCAAAAGATTGTTTCATTATGCTAAAATCTCATGTGGGACTCAGATATACGCAGTAGTATACAGCACTCAAACTGCACTGTGTTTTGTTGCGTAAATAATCACACTGGACTTGTTTAAATGTATTTTTTTGCTTTGTGTTTGGTTGTTTCTATTATATTTTTTTGTTTTTATGTTCGTGATAATCTGTTTAAGCTATTTTTTGTCGACTAAAGTCTTACGGATACGAAGCCAGAATATTGGGATATTGATTTTTTTCATTCTTATTTTAACAATATTAATTTTATTATTATAAGTATTGCCTGTTCTTATATATGGTCATTTCATATTATTATAAATGAAAAAATAGTGTTGTCTAAGAAATCAAATACGTAAAAAGATGTATATGCCACTATAGCAGTTGCTATAGATGCTGTTCTTTCTCTTTTTGCCTTCTTGTTCAAGTTCTCTCCCACTCTCACTATTTCTCTTTCTTCTTCTTTTCATGATTTCATTTGAAAATATATTGTCCTGCCCATTTCCCATGTATATACACTATCTTACTTACTTAAGTCCCGTCCATCCTCGCGGGACGTTTTGGGGCCACTTCTTTTGACAGGGCATGAACTAGGGCTCGGTACATTGTTCTATCGTGTGCAGTTCGAGTCAACTCAACGATCCGCTTTCGGTCAAAGTTTTCAATCCACCTCTTGCGAGGTCTTCCTCGTGGTCGAGATCCGTCTATGGTTCCTTCGAGGGAGATTTTTGGTAGACGGTCGTGGTCCATTCTCTTGACATGCCCGAGCCATCGCAGTAATATGTACACTATCCTTCCCACGGAATCCCACAGGCCCTCCCCTCCTGGCAAAAAAGATAGATTAAAATGTTAAATAGAACAAAAATTAAGCTCCTGGTAGCTAGTACCCCCTTCCGCTAGTAGAGTATCCCTCCCCTAATCTATATAATACTAACATTTAATAAAAATATAATTTAATATAACCCTTACAAGCTGAGGAAGGACCGTTTCTAAGTCTTCGACTTTGACCTCATTTGAACCCCGCTTTTCAGCTTGATTTCCGGCACGTAGAGACATCTCTAAAACAAACAAACGAATGAGCTCATGAAATGCTTTCAAGCCTTCTCCTGATAGTTTTGCCTTGTCTCCATATGAAATCGATAGGAGTCTTTCTAGCGTTGCCTGCAACAAAGAAGAGATATAAAAATTAGTTTTACGTGTTAAGTCAAAGTGAAAAATTAGGAAGACGTTGCACAAAGACGTGGAACAAAATTTAAGAATACTTAATATAAATAGAGAACAGATGGAAACAAATTAGTGTTGAAACCAGTTTCTTGCAATTTTAATTTTCCGTTTCTAAATTTTTGGGACCAAAACTAAGAAAAACTCCATGTCATTCATAAAACGTGGCTTTCCTTATAGACAGATGTAATAACGGTGTGACTCGAGCATTAGGAAAATTTGTTAAAAGTTTTCAACAAGATTTGATTAAGGATTAGTCTTAGGAACTCGTTTGACTGACCTTATATCAAAGATAAGCTTTACTAGGAAGATAGTTTGATCCCTTTATGAGAACAAGCTTAAGATGGCTAGGCCACTTTTACGCATCTAAGTTGATAAATAGCCAAAAGTTTTGCGCGAGTTAATAGTTAGCCAAGAGATTTAGTTCTTTTGCCATCCATCAGGGGCAAACAAGCTTAAACACGAAAACATGCTTAAGATGACTAGGCCACTTTTACGGATCTTAGTTGATAGATAGTCAAAATATGATAGCCAAAAGATTTGGTTGTTTTGCCACCTATTTGGGGCAAACAAGCTTAATAATGAAAACAAGCTTAAGATGGTTAGGCCACTTTTACGCATCCATGTCGATAGATAAGCTTTACTAGAAGATAGTTTGATCCCT
The DNA here is from genome assembly GCF_032884065.1 of Artemia franciscana. Lineage (NCBI taxonomy): Eukaryota > Metazoa > Arthropoda > Branchiopoda > Anostraca > Artemiidae > Artemia > Artemia franciscana. The sequence goes on along the minus strand of NC_088869.1, from coordinate 39,370,580 downwards.
TTATGAGAACAAGCTTAAGATGGCTAGGCCACTTTTACGCATCTAAGTTGATAAATAGCCAAAAGTTTTGCGCGAGTTAATAGATAGCCAAAGAATTTGGATGTTTTGCCACCCATCTGGGGCAAGCAAGCTTAAACATGAAAACAAGCTTAAACTGGCTAGGCCGCTTTTACGCATATTAGTTTATAGATAGCCAAAAGGTTTGGTTCTTTCATCATCCATCAGGAGAAAAAAAGCTTAAACATGAAAAGTTTTTCTCATCTACGTTAATTTATAGCCAAAAGATATGGTTCTTTCATTGTCCATCTGGAGCAAACAAACTTAAACACGAAAACAAGCTTAAGATGGGTAGACCACTGTTACGCATGTAAGTTGATAGATAGCCAAAAAATTTGGTTCTTCTGCCACCCATCTGGGGCAAGCAAGCTTAAACATGAAAACAAGCTTAAACTGGCTAGGCCAGTTTTACGCATATAAGTTTTTATAGATGGCCAAAACGTTTGGTTCTTTCATCATCCATTTAGGGAAAACAAGCTTAAACATGAAAAGTTTTTCGTATCTACGTTAAAAGATAGCCAAAAGATATGGTTCTTTCATTATCCATCTGGAGCAAACAAGCTTAAACATGAAAAGAAGCTTAAGATGGGTAGACCACTTTTACGCATGTAAGTTGATAGATAGCCAAAGAATTTGGTTCTTTTGCTACCCATCTGGGGCAAACAAGCTTAAACATGAAAACAAGATTAAACTGTCTAAGCCAGTTTTGCGCGAATTAATAGATAGCCAAGAGATTTGGTTCTTTTGTCATCCATCAGGGGCAAACAAACTTAAACATGAAAACATGCTTAAGATGATTAGGCCACTTTTACGGATCTTAGTTGATAGATAGTCAAAAGATGATAGCCAAAAGATTTGGTTATTTTGCCACCTATATGGGGCAAACAAGCTTAATAACGAAAACAAGCTTAAAATGGTTAGGCCACATTTAAGCGTCCAAGCTGAGAGATAGCCAAAAGACTTGGTTCTTTCACCCATCCATCTGGGGCAAACAAGCTTAAACATCTTAAAAGCTTAAGATGACTGGACCAGTTTTACGCATCTAAGTTGATACATAGCCAAAAGGTTTGGTTCTTACTCAATTGGGGCAAAAAAAGAACAAGTCATCCTCTAATAACATGAGAAGAGGTTGGAGGAAATGACTTGTAGATAATTGGAAGTTCATGGGAAGGAGTGAAGAATAAGTTTGAGTAAACTGAGGCAGCGGAGTTTGCGTAGCTGTGACGACCTTGGGTGACTTGTTGCTACAATTAGTTGTTTGTTGTAGTAATATTATTGATTATCTCGCCCTTTCGAGCAAACTTTCACTAAGTTTAAGGTACATCATTTGGTTGTAGGTGAAAATCATACAAAGACAAAATCTGAAAATAATACGAACTATATATAATCAATTAAATAAGTTGGAGAACTATGTCATCTGATATTAATAATTGCATTCCTTGTGGAAACCATTTGAGATCCAAGTGGTTGATGACGCGGTTGATTTTGCGATTGCAAAGATGGTTCAAGGTTTATTTCAGGGATTACTAAGGTATCGGCTTGTCTTTTGAGAAAACTGAAATATGACTTATTTATTCTTAAATCACCGGAGTCTCTGTTCAAAGTTAGACCTAAATGTAGGTATTTATACATTCCAACAGCTTGTCAGTAATGCTGGACAATACCTTTGTCATGTGAAACTAAGCTAGCTTGGTTAAATAAAGCAGTGTGGTCCGAGTGATCATAAATGTGTTCCGCAAGGTCAGAGTCAAAATTTTCTGTTTTTTCCCGCGTTTTAAGGACATTATGGATTGAATTAGAGAGCTGAGTTAATCTATCCGTAAACTGCTGATCAATTCTACTGATGTACCAAAGACCACAAGAGCCATGGAATCCTGTAGACACCGGAGTTTTCACCTTTTGGAATAGGGCCTTTACTTTGATAAATTTGGGAACTAATGATTTTGCTGGGTCTATAATAAGTGCAAGTAATATTTTTTTTAGATCTTTGGGAATTTGGTCTGATATCCCTTTTATGTACGAGAGATTAAGATAAACGGAATTTTCCCTTTGATTTGTGTTTACTGTGTCACTATTTGATAACTTTTTATTATGTTTTTCAGTCATAGAATTCATTAACTAATTGGATAACCATTCCCAAATAAAAAATCTCCGAGATGGCCAAGCTCCGAATCCATGAATTTTTTCAGCATTAACGTTGGGCCTTAAAAACCCCTTTTTGATCGTTTCTTTCTTTATATTATGGCAGGCTTATTGTCTACAATCTTTTGTCATTTTAAAATCAAACAAAAATAAATTTTCGAATATTCCTTTGATGGTTTGGTTTTCGCTACTTCCCACAAACGTTGGCTTATTCGTTATCCTATATATACCAACCAAAAATTATTTTTTTGGTATACTATATATACCAAAAATTATTATCTTGTATGCTTTAAAATTTATTCGAATATTTAGCTATCCGTCTGAGGTAATTATTACCAGTAATCAGGCCCGTATCCAAGAAGAAGGGGTACCAGAATATCCCCCCTCCTCCAAAAAAATCTCTGACTCTTAAACAGGTAAGAAGAAAACTCTAAAAAAACTTCCTCCTTCAGGAGGAACAAACTCTTGGGATAAGTCTCCCGACCAAAATTCGTCCCGAGCAAAGTTTATTTTAGACACACCCTTTTTCGAACGAAAATCCTGGATAAGATCCAGCTAACAAAAATAGCGAGTAATTAAAATAAAATAAAAAATGACATTCAACGTTAAAATCATTTATTAATTCGTTGAAATACAAATGAATCACGAAGATCTTCCAAATATTGAACAATGAGTGGGATTATCTATCTATTGTTCAAAAAGCAATTTAGAAAACGAGCACAGAATGCTCAGAATTTACCTGTATTTCAAATAAACCATAAAATCAGTGCCTAAAAACGAAAAAAAAGATCAATTCGAACGGCAGCGCTGACAATTATAAAACATATGTACGTATTATACGTACATATGTACTAAATCTAAAGCATATCATAAAACATACATTCAAACATCGGTAGTTGTACATAATATAATCATCACAGATGCATGATCGCTTCCAGGGGGAAAATACAGCCTACCCTAGGGAAAAATGAAGCAATTCAAATTATAATTTAGGCTTAAACCACCATGCATTTGCCCTCTCTCCCCTTTGTCCTCAGATCTATTAGACCCTTTATGATCCTTTACTTACAAGAAAATTTGGACTTTTAAGCAGTCTAATTAGACACATAAATATAATGGTCTCGGTCAGTTAAAATGTCTAAACAAGAAGATATACAGTCATTGAAACGCATTTCTTTTTTCGATCAGGGAAAAACGCTTAAATTGGTGCTAAATGGCCTAAGAAAGATAGTCTTAAATGTGGAGTCACTCACTAAACACTGGTTTTGAGGTAGAGGGAGAAAGATATCTTTTTCCCTTGAAAATCTGGCAAGGACCTAATTTTATGTTTCAAATAAGACCCAAAAATCTATTGAACAAGTAAAAAATAGACCCATCTGAAAGATATTGCCCTCTAAAGTTCCAGGAGTGAAACAAATCCCTCGTGGCTATGTTACTGTTGAATAAATGTCAACAGAGCTTTGGAGTAAGCTTTCGGGGTCAGGTGGAGTTCGAATTCTCAAAGGTAAAAAAAAAAAAAACAACAACAATTTTTTGAATTGGTTAAAGAAAAACTATCATAAAAGCATGTTTTCAACAATGTAGAAAAATCAGGAATTAAGTTTTTAATGAAAAAGATCTCTATATGGTGTTATGCAGTTTTCGGTAGTGGGCGCAAACTTCAAAAAAAGAAAGGTGGATGATAAATCAGCAAAAAAATTCAAAAACGTATGACACCAAACAGATCAATAATGTGTAGCTATATGTGTCCATTTAAACCCTTGAATAATATCCTCTCTGAATGCGTCCCTTTGATAAAGTTTCCTTTGAACGTATGAATAATGAGCCCCTTTGAACACGTCCCTTCATACGTTTGAATTATGTGCCCCTTTGGAAGGGTCTCTGATCGTTTGAATAATGTGCCCCTTTGAACGCGTTTCTTTGATAATATGTCCCTTTGCCGTTTGAATAATGTGACCCTCCATACACGTCCCTTTGAACGTTTGAATAATGTGCCCCTTTAAACGCGTCCCTTTGGTAATATATCTCTTTGAATAATGTGACCCTTTGAACGCGTCCCTTTGATAATGTGTCCCTTTGAACGTTTGAATTATGTGCCGCTTTGAACGCTTCCCTTTGGACATTTGAATAATATGCCTCTTTGAACGCGTCCCTTTGACAACGTATCCTTTGAGCGCTTGAATAATGTGACCCTTTTGAACGCGTCCCTTTGATAATATATCCCTTTGAACGTTCGAACTATATGCCGTTTTGAACGCGTCTCTTTGGACATTTGAATAATGTGCCTCTTCGATCGCGTCTCTGAACGTTAGAATAATGCGCTCCTTTGAACGTGTCTCATTGATAATGTGTACCTTTGAACGCGTTCCTTTGACAACACGTCCCTTTAAATAATTTGACCCTTTGAAGGCGTCCCTTTGAACGGTTAAATAATGTTCCGCTTTGAACACGTCCCTCAGATAATGTTTCCATTTGAATAACTTCGCCCCTTTGATCATATTTCCCTTTGAACCTTTAAACAATGTGCCCCTTTGAATGCGTCCCTTTGAATGCTTAAACAATGTGCCCCTTTGATGAAATGTCTCTTTGTCCCTTTGAACAATGTGACCCGTTGAACACGTCCCTTTGATAATATGTTTCTTTGCATAATGTAACCCTTTGAACGCGTCCCTTTGAATAATTAACCCTTTGAACGCATCCCTTTGAGTAATGTGACCCTTTGAACGTTTGAATAATGTGCCTTTTGAACACGTCCCTTTGAACGGTTGAATAATCTGCCCCTTTGATAATATGTCCCTTTGAACAGTTTCAAATCGCTTTCTTTTGCTTTGAGCTGGGTCAAAGACAGAAAATTACTTGGCAAAAGAGCACAACGGGTATATTTCTGCATATTTTTTTTTAATTCAATCAAAATTTTTATTCTAAAATTATTTTAATTTTTCAAATTAGCTAATTATCATTTAATATTTTCAAATATAAACAATTGAAAATAATTACAATCTAAGTATTTAAATAATTAAAAGAAAATAAGTTAAAAATTTTTAAATTATGTTAATAAAAAAAAATCAAATTAGTTATTATTCTGATTACTAGCCAGCCAAACTACAGCATAACCAATAATAATAGTCGAAAAACAAATAATTCGTCTACTTTCAGACAATTTCCAGAATTAGGCCGAATTATTTGTTTTCAGACTTTATCTTATTGATTACAAAACAGTTAGGCCTTGGTTAGCATGCAGAGCACACACTAGTTTAAGAATTACAAACACAAATATACTACTGTACCCTTGGCACAGTACGAATTCTAGCTCTTTGGTTAAATGTAAACCAAAAGAAAGGAAAAAGGATTAGATAATAAATACAGCCAATATTTTTACAAAGGTTTTTCTATTTATCTTTGTGTTTTTGCACGGTAATATGCTAGATAGAATTTGGTTATATTTTTTGTCAGAGGCAAAATAGATGATGTTTTTTGAACAAATTCCCACGCTCTTTTACCCAACCATCATATTTAGATAGTTGTTAAACAATTAAGATATAATCATGCGAGTAACATAAAACATGAGGGCATAATCAAAATTTTCTGAGTTACACAGTTAAATTTTGTAAAAACATTGAAAATAAGTGAACGATTGTTCAAACAACTCTACACAACCATAGTTTTATAATTAAATACATGAATTTAGGTCTAAAGGTATTAATAAACCCTATATCAATGAAAAAAAGCAGTTAACAAAAGTTAACTCGTCCAAGCCCGTTAACACTATTTGGAACCTGATTATACGTAAGAAATTCTTAATTAAACCTATATATCCTTAAAAAAAAAAAAAAAATATCATTAAAACTAAACATCCTTAAAACAGAACCCAAAAAGTACTAAAACCTAGAACAACAAAATACAATGATATTCAACAATATTTTCACAGGCCTGGCCAAACATGTCATACAGACGTTTTATTATTTGTCACATTGAAACACTTTGGGACACAGATGTTAGACGCCAGCGTGCCATATAAGTGGGTTTTTTTGTCACAGGTTTGGTCAGAATTGTCACATAAAACATTCTTTTTTTGTCACAGGCTTGATAGAGAGAAAAATATTTCGTCATTTTCCCACAAACACAAAAGTAAAAGATGACGTTTCTTTCTTAAAGTTTCAATTTCGGTGAGATAAAATCCATAATAAATATCAAAGCCATGCATAGAATTCTTCACCATTTTAATGAAATCAATTGACTGTTTATTGAGAAATACTCGCTTGGCTATGGGATATTCTACGATTTATTTTTGTCTCCTTTCTTCCCTGTTTTCCTGATCATGGAACCTTTCGGAATGAGAGGGGCGTGCTTTCTTTGTGAGAATTTATTGTTCAGTAAAGGAACTATGAAAAGGCTTTAGACACCCGTTGTACAAAGTCAGATGATTACTTTCAGCGCTGAAACTTATTCATTGACTGGGCAGTATAAACAGAGGCAATTATACAGGCCGGTATTATATTTAAGTTACAATATTATTTATACTAGATCACATTGGTTATTTTCAGTAATGAAGATCTGTAAACTTTACCGTAAAAAAAGAAATCGAAGCTATTTCTTACTTGTAAAAGCCCCAAATCCTACTTATATTATTCTGCACCCAAAATGGTAAATTGGCGATCATAAGGTATGTGCGCATGTATGTATGTTTTTATTGAATTAACGACGCCTCTTGACTAGTAAGGTCCTTGCGTCCGGTCCAGCAGTGTGCTGTCCAACTCAGTTCAAACTCAACAAGATGTCATTTATCTTGTGTTTTTTAAAAACTTGGGTCAAACCTGCGGGCTTTGAAAACTTGGGTCAAGCTTGCAGGATTTGAAAACTTGGGTCAAGTTTGCGGGCTTTGAAAACTTGGGTCAAGCTTGTGGGCTTTGAAAACTTGGGTCAAGTTTGCGGGCTTTAAAAACCTGGGTCAAGCTTGCGAGCTTTGAAAACTTGGGTCAAGTTTGCGGGCTTTGAAAACTTGGGTCAAGCTTGCAGGATTTGAAAACTTGGGTCAAGTTTGCGGGATTGGAAAACTTGGGTCAAGTTTGCGGGCTTTGAAAACTTGGGTCAGCCTTGAAGCAATCATAGCAATGCACAATCCCTCGCTAGCAATTTCCCGAGTATTTGGAGTTCAGTGACTAATGGGCCTAGGTTTGGAGCCCTGGCATATACCTAACAATTATCATTGCCAAGCACTGACAGACACAAGATTCTAGGCTAAGAGTTTGATTACTCAATTTTCAAAAAGAATTAAATAACTTCGAAAAATAACGATTCAAATACAAAATTTTAACATCCAATGTTTCACAGTCACTTGGCTTGTGGTGATTTATAATGAGTTGGAAAAACTATCAAATCAGATTTAAAATGATGCCAAATAAGTACAAATACATATTGTTATGCCAGTACTAAAAGACACGTACATAAGAATTGTTTTTCGGGGTGGCGATAGCAAAAACAGATTTTACGGAACAATATTAAATAGAAGTACCTGGAAATTCAAGAAAATTTGGAATTTGAGGGGTGGAGAGTCAGGCCTATCCTATTAGCAAGTCTCTAGAAATTAAGTCTCAATTTTAGTAGAACTAAATTTTCGATCCATTTCCTGTGTACCCCTTCTACTCACATAATTTGAGATCTTCAAATGCAAATATCAACATTTACATTCATTTGTACATATTTCTCCATCGAACCTTGCTTTAAAAATACTCAATCGTTGTAGTCTTATATCATTCTTCTAGGACTCAATTTTGAGTGATTTATATAAATTATGTTCTACTGCATATTTATAATGTATATATATATATATATATATATATATATATATATATATATATATATATATATATATATATATATATATATATATATATATATATATATATATATATATATATATATATACAATTTAGATTGCTGCATTTGTCTTCCTTTATTTACTACTTCGTTCATTTGGATACGTGAAATGTCTCCCGTCCTACCGTTGATTCTGAAAAGATACACTTTTGGGGAAGCATTTCATTGGAAAATGCTTTCTTTTGGTATTTTCATCAGAGAAATGAAAAAAGCAAATTTTCCCCCTTAGATTTTCCAAAATATAACACACCCTTTCCCCCAAATGTTCAGGAATTGACGCCACTACGTTTAAATCTGTTTAAAAAGCATCAGATCTCGTAGCTTCCTAGAGATTCTAGGAGGGATTTCTAGGAAACAAGAAATAATCTGTTTTTAGTTGAAGGAACTCTAATAAAAAAAAAAAAAAAATGTTGTTTTTCTTCAAATCTAGGAAAATTTTGTTGTTTTATTTTTCTTTTCAACAAAAATACAAAAAAGTAGCACTTTCCAATGAAAATACCCCAAAACAGGTATTTTCCAACATCAAAGGGGAGACAAAAATATAGGGGGCGGGTTGTCCAGATCACATACCACCTGTTAGCTTCCCATAGATTCTTACTAAAAATTGATAGAAATTTTTTAGTAAAACTGATTCAGAGCTTTAAGAAAACTAATGAAGAAAAAAGTATAACAACAAGTCATATTTATAGAAAAGTAGAGCTGTAAACTCTAATTCAAAACTGAATGAAAGTTTGAACTTAATTGACAATAATAAAGTTATCTTACAACAGCCTCTAACAGCACTATAGTCCTCAAGTCCTTGAATTGCCTTCCAAATAGACACTCACTTTCCGACCCATGGTGTACATCTTAGAACCGCGCATGTCCCGCGCAGTTTTACCGTGCTTGCTACAGTTTCTTGAAATCATTGCACACTTTAACCATACTTGGCAACCAATATTCACCATTAATTTCTTTACAGAAAGAGCGCTCTGATGTAGAGTTACTAAAATTATGGCAGCGTTACCATAATTAGCCTGTTACGACATGCTATCATTCCACAGAAAAAAAGAAGCATAAATTATTCATAGATATAAACTGTCTTAGATCTAGCCTAACCTTCAGCATAGTATGTTCACAAAAGATGACTCTCAAGTCACCACAATGTAAAATGTGGTTCGTCATGGTTGAGTTCAAACAACCCATTAGCCAAACAATAGATACCCCACAAATTTGTCACGCCAGGTAAATTAGGCATAAGATTTTTCAATATACTGATCAGTTTTTTATCACTTTCTTCCTGTTCTTCTGGCATTTTTCCAAATATAAAATCATATTCTAAGGGAGATACAGCTAAGAATTTATCAAAATGCGTCACTTTAGACGCACCAGCAACAACTAAAACACTACACCAAAACTGGACAAAATTGACGTCATCTGATGCAATTAAAATTTTCTTTCCATTCAAAGTTTTCCACCTTGGTTTCCATTCAATAATCTCAGATTCAAAAATTGCACTGGGGAGGAGGTATTGGGTGTAGGCGAGAATACTGTCGCGTCGTATTGAATCAGTTACCCAAGCGTTATGAACAGGGGGGAATCCAGCAGCAAGGGCGTATACAAATTTCTCGGTTCTGCAGGCTCGATTGCTTATGACAAGAATTTGAAGCTTGGGATGGAGCTATAAAAAAAAGAAATAATTGATATAAAAACAAAATAATACAAAGAATAAAATATGAATAATAAAATATAAAATAAAATAAATTTCCCTTCTTGAGCGCTATAAGAATAACTTACAAGGAAACACGTTCACAAAAACAAAGTGGTAAATACAAAAAACGCGAAAAAAAACAAAAAGGGAAAATAAATAAAACTAAAATTGAGAAAAGTAAAAGAACAAAAAAAGATAACCAACAACGCGGAAAACCAAAACAAGATAAAGTCGAAACTAATAGAATTAAAAGTTTATATTTATTGAAATTAGTTTTTTTTGGCTTTAGATTTTATTTAATTATGTTTAGTTTGATTTTATCTATTGTTCGATTTTCCACATGGTTCAGCTTCTTAGGATTTTTCATTTTTATTATTCTAATTTTATATTTACATTTCTTATAGTTCTAATTTATGACAAATATTAATTCTAATTTCTAATTTATTATTCATAGCTAATAATGAATAATAGGGTAAACAAAGGCATCTCATGGGCATTCGTATCCCGAATACCAGCGCGGCCACATGGCAAGAATTACTCTTACAATGGCATACAAAAATGATGTAACCACATTCCGAACAATGATCACCTTTCACCACACTTCGATAGTTCAGCCTCGCACATCAAGATCAGGCCGTCCAACAGGGCCGTATCCAAGAGAGGGGGGGGAGTACTCGGTGTGAACCCTCTTTCACCTCCCAAATGTTTTGTCTGACACGTAAAAAATCAACAAAATATATACAAATAAATTTTTGTTGCCTGTTGTAAAATTTTTATACCCCCCTGTCTCCAACGCATCCCTTACTGGGAATGCCTTATTCTTCATAGTACTTCCGGGGAATTTATTTGACTGGGCAGGTCTCCAATCAGTGGCGTACCATGCATAATTCGGCATACTAAATCTTGGCTGGGAAGTATAAATGGCAGCACATCTCAGAATTCAAACCTCACTTTCATTCCTTCATAGCTCTTTCACTAATTGAGTTTTTAGCCATTTCGCGTGTTTTGCGAAATAGGCTGCCAATAAACTGTGCGAATATTTTCATATTTTCTTTATTTTTTAACATTTTAATAATGAAATATTTTATACAAAGAACTTGAGGCTCACACTAGAATACTCTAGAATACTTAAAGAGATGCATAAACTCGGTCTAAGGATAATATTTGCCTATCGATTCGTTTCAGCATTATCGATCTTCCTGTATGATACCACCGAGTATCGATATCTTTGGAGTCGTGTCAATTATCAGGCGGTACTATTAATCTAGTCAGGAGTTGTAAGTAAATTATTACAATACAAGCTGAACGTGATTGTGTTAGATTGGTAATGCAAAACATCCATTCAATTTTTCAAACATAATACCGTAGTTCCTTAACTTGTATTTGACTTTAACCTAGTACAGACGTAAGATAAAAGAGATAGTACACAGCACGGATGTATCCAGGATTTGTTTTCGGGAGGGGGGGGGTGGACAAAAGAATTTTTCCGGGGGTTATATAAAAAAAAACTTTAAAAACACATCAAGATTTATTTATATTTATTTTTGTTATGTTTTTGAAAGTCAGACAATCATTTTGGGGGGTCAAACTCCCCCTGGATACGGCCTTGGTATTTAGTTAGAATCCCATATCTAAAATGAATCCCAATGTACAATATATAGCAGACATCTTGCCTTGTTCTTTGTTGTTTATACTTTGGTACTTTAATTTGTTATATTATGTTTAAACGTGAATTTTTTTTATATACAACATTTTTACCCTTTTCTTTTTATTATATGTTTTGTTTAAGCTGTTTTTCTTTTCGTTGATAAAGGATTTCCGGATTTAAAGCCAAAATATTTTGACTTTTATTATTATTTTGTTTTTCAATTTATTTTCGATTTTTTATTTAAATCAATTTTTTAAATTTCATTTTTATTCTTTAATTTAAATAATTTTCTATTGATTCTCACTGTCTTATTATAAAAAATTTATCTGTTTCATAATATATTTGCATTTCGATTATAAAAAGAAAAGCAGTGGAGTCCAAAAAATAAAAACAGTGAAAGTACAGTAAATCCTTTTCATCTTCATCTTTTTTTTTTAGAATGCATTATACCATTACTATTTTCATTGTTTAAGCTTGAGAAGCGGAGCCAGAATTTTTTTTTTAGATAAATGAAGAACCTTTTGAAAGTCTATTCTAAGTCTATCCTAATATAGACTTCGGTTAAAAGAAGTGTGATACTATGTAAAAGTTAAATGGCAACCAGGGCCGTATCAAGGATATTTATTATTTTATTTTTTTTGGAGGGGGGGGGGGGTACAAATACACAGAAGGAGGCTTTGCATCTTATTTTTTCGGCATTTCATTTCACTTTTTAAGCATGAAGGAGGAAGACAAGGATAAAAAAGAAGGACTTTTTGAAGAAACTATAAAATAAGCCACTGCATTTGAAATATAGCTCTATCATCTATAATTAAGTTTACTGCTTGATCCCTATATATCAATGATATAAAATCAAATAGTGACTAGTTCTTCAATTTGTCCTTTATTAGTGATATATTTTGCTAATATATTATTGGGATGCTGAGTCCAAAAGATGAAACAAGTTCAATCATTTAATTTGATAATTATATTGGTTCAATATCAATTATCCGACAATTAACTTACAATACGAACAACAAATTTATCTTTAAAGTGCTAATTGTGTTCATTACACAATAGAAAAATTATTTTGACCTAGGCCTACATTGTTTCTAATGTAAAATAAAGTCAATGTTTTTAAATTTTTCTGTACGAGGGCGATTTTACACCCTTTACGCGTGCAGATAACATCATAGATGACTAGAGGTCAGACCCTTTACTTAGAAGGAGAGAGGCCGTAAATATACGAAATCGCATAGCTTTAGGCCATGATTTTTCAACTTTTTAGGAAGGAGCAGGGGATGAGGAGGTTCCTTTGGACCCATCCTAGGAGAGAGCTTTTCAATCAACTGCCCCTCAAACTCTTAAAGGACAAATTTTTTCAAGGATATTTGAGTATTACATTAGGGACTTCCTAGCATTAGTTTAAAAGAGTTTTTCATGTATATCTTCCCATTCATTAGATAAGGGAACTAATTACAAATGGTAAATTTAGGCTCAATAAATTGGGGAAGCCCATTTTACATATTTTCAACCATCATATTTGAAAATAGGAGCTTCTCATCGTGCGTTTTCGCACCATGCTTCTTTCTCAGTATATTTGTCCGTTATCATTATGACTAGTTTCAGAAGTCATTATGACCATTTTTGATGTCCTTCTTCTTTTCCGGCATATTTGATATTTTTTCTAGAACTAGTCTCAGTAGAGGAGCTTATATAATACATTTTTCGCTTCATGCACTAATTTCAGCAATTTTCATCTTATGACCAGTTTCAAAAGTCATCATGACCATTTTGTCGTCTTACTTCTTTTCCAGCATATTTGCTCTTTTTTCTATGATGAATCTCAAAGCAGGGGCTTATATGAAACTTTTTTTACTTCTTGCACAAATTTCAGCATTTTCATCTTATGACCAGTTTCAAAAGTCATTATGACCATTTTTAATGTCTTACTTCTTTTCCAGCATATTTGCTTTTTTTTCTATGACTAGTCTCAAAATAGGAGCTTATGCAGCACATTTTTTACTTCTTGCACCCATTTCAGTAGTTTTTCATCTTATGACCAGTTCCAAAAGTCATTATAACCATTTTTGATGTCTTACTTCTTTTTTAGCATAACTGACCTTTTTTTTTCTATGAATCGTCTCAAAAGAGGAGCTTAGTACATGTTTTACTTCTAGTACTAGTTTCAGCATTTTTCATCTTATGACCAGTTTTAAAAGTCATTACGACCATTTTTGATGTCTTACATCATTTTCAGCATATTTGAACTTTTTCTCTATGACTAGTCTCAAAAGAGGAGCTTATATAGTGTATTTTTGGCCTCTTGCTTCAATTTCAGCATATTTGACCTTAATTGATCAGCTTCAACAGGAGTCTCACATAGTCTATTTTTAATGTTTTATTTTTTAATGTTCTACTTCCTTTTCAGTATTCTTTTAAGTTTATATAACATTTCAAATAAACTATTTTTTGTTTCTTAATATAAATTTACCACAAATTTTTACTGTTTCATGGTTTTATTCTAACACCGGATACTTCCCCCCTTCCCCTCTCTGAACATCTCCTATCATGCGTAGCTGTAAAAGTGAAAATTTAAACGAAATAATAATAATATTAATAATAAAATAAAAGAATCAAACCGGCGACTTACATTAGACGCGATAATATAGTATCTATAACGTAAATGTATAATTTCTATTAAAAACATATGATGTACAACACAACAATTCATAAAATCTGGTCTATGATTCAAGTACTAAAATGCTGAAATTTCGTTCCCCCCACCCTTCTTTTGACCTTTTCCTGAAAAAGCCAATTAGGCTTTATCATTGTTATAAAAATGTTACCATTTATTTAGGAAATACAGAGCAAACAAATAGACAAACAAAGCACTTTACTATATAAAACGTAATGAAGTTATTTACCTGCGATGACATAAAATCATCAAAAACAACCCCTCCTCTGTCTTGAATCATCATGCGAAGTTCAGTTTTATTGAAGTCAACCATAATAAACGTCCTTTCAGTGTCAGACATGTCATCATCAATATCTGACAACACTTCTTTTTTAGTCAGCAAAAACCCATAACCTTCAAAAATTTGCTTTGGGGTTGAAATTCTGGGTTGGAGCAATTTACTTTCTTTCTGCTGCTTTGTACCAACACAATCATGAAAAGAAAAAAAACATATTAAAAAGTGACTTGTGATAACCATAGGGGCCAACTTTGAAGGACGGGGGGGTCCAACAACACAAAAATTTATTTACAACATCAAATTCCCGAGCGGATGGAGGGGCAGAACCCACAACAGAGCAGCCAGAAAGGGTTTTACACAACCCATAGATTTGAATGGTATATTCAAAGAGTTTGATTCGTTGGTATTACTCTAATGCCAACTACCTCCCACCCCCCTTCCAACTAAACTTCTCCTGCCATTTCTAGCAGCAAAAGAAAAAGTATTCCCTGAAAAAAATAAAAAATAAAATAAAACGGTTGAATCTGGGGTCAGCATGTAAAGCAGACGCGATAGATTTTGAAAAATCACCTTCATTAACAAAACAGTTGAAAAAATTCTACACCACCCCCAATTTCGTAAACTGGTTCCCTAGCTTTGAGTCTCTATCCTGTTATATTTCGATTGGAATCTTTATCAAGTTGTATTTCTACTGTTAAAATTTTTGCCTAATAGAATTCAAATTTAAAACAGAATGATAGAGAGAGCAAAGTGCTGAATAATTTTGGAATTCTGAAAATAAAATAAGTACTTGACCCAAAATTTCATTCAGTTTTTGGATAACGAATGAAACACAAATTAAACATTCTTTCATTTAAGTATCATCAACCCTCCCCCACCTCATAAGATTTAGAATAATATACGCATGATCCTTTTCTTAAAAGAAATTTTCTTTACAAAGTACAAAAAAACTAAGGTTGTGCGATACAATAAAGGACTATCATATCTCATCCATTATAAACTTTTTTTGTTTGTGTGGCCAAGCGATTCAAAATCGATTAGGCAGTCTTGTAATAGCCTGTATAGGTTTGATAAGCAATCTGAGAAAGATATAATATAATTTCCTGGAAGTCTTAGGAACAACAGTTAACTTCTCCTGTTTTGTGCCGGATATACAGAAATTCAGATTTAAGAGCTTACACTGCTAGAAAACGTGAATTCTTCTTTTTTTTATTGAACGGAACATAAAGTTCAGGGAAGGGCAGTCCCAGACAGAATTCTAGTATATCTGCTTGAAAAACATTAAAAATCAATTCAAAGTCTAATAATTTTGACAAATTTAATCTTTTAATAATGAAAAATAAATGTAATAATCATAAATTTAATGGTTTGACAGCTTTGGACCTTGATTGAAATCTTTGCCAACACAGAATACGGATTACTTACACTGTATATACACTGAATCGAAAGCGCTTTGCTTAACAATTAGTAAAATGTACGTTTCCTTTATCTTAAATTAACCTCCTGCATTACTACTACTACTACTACTACTACTACTACTACTAATAATAATAATAATAATAACTCTATTAGAACTATCGATTCGGAACGATCTAGCTTTTCATCCCCCTTGTATCCCTAGCCATGGAGCCTTTCGAGGGGGAATAAGTGTATTGTATTTCCATTATGAATTGTATTGAATTAACTTCTTCTTCTTCAAAATGTTGACACATTTAAGATCCTCTACCAATTTTTACCCATTTGCTATGGAGGTTTCCACTGGTGTTGGTAAAATTTGTTAATGAGTTCTTTGGGTTTAAGACTCTCAGCCGACACTGAGACTCGCAAAATGATTTTTATGGTACTGAGCGGCCTTAAACCTCTAAAATTTCATTAGGTCCCACCCACTTACAGAGCTTTATACGCCGCAGCAAAAGAATGGACATAGGTGACTATTACTTGGGTTTAATTATTTTGCTTTAATTTTGCCCAAGTGAAATCTTGCCTAAGCACTAATTAGATAGACATAAAAGTAAGAGGGTATTTAATCGCACCTACAGCTACTGGTTATTAGGTATCGATTGTTGTGTTGTCTGTTACTTTGACCGGTACTACCGAGTGTCATTTTGTTTCTAAAAGTATCACCTTCCGAGGGTGGTTTCTTGAATTACTCTTCGACGCCTCACTGTTTTAGCACATTACAAATGAGTACAACATGTTTACTATCTCTCTCAAAATTTTCTTCTCAAATTCAAACAAACCTACTGATTGTACCACAAGTGGCAACAATCAGGAGGGGGGGGGGGTCATGTTTGCTGAGAACGAACACGTTAGCTTTTTGGCAAGCTATGTCTAATTTTCTCCATATAAAAGTACTCTTATTAAAAACCTTTTTAGCAAGGCGAAAAAAATGGGGCCTTACATCTCAAATAATTGCGATAATTGTCCTAAGTATGATAACCCAATTAACCCCCCCCCCAAAAAAAAAAAATCAAGGAAAGCAAATATTACAGTTCATTTTCAAAAAGAGCACCAACAGCATTAACCATTCGTTTTCGGAACTATCTATTAGAACTATCGATTCAGAAAGATCTGTTTACAGTCGATTTATTAGCATTAAAGTTTCACATGTTGTACAACTTAAAATTTTATTCTCTAAAATTTTATGTTTAATTTTCTAAATAAATACAAAAGGATAAAAAATCCCATCACGTGAATTCTGAAGTTATGCTCTGCATACAGTGAAGGTCTGCAGCCCTCAGGAGCCTTATCCTAGTTATGGCCCGAACTGATTGTAGTCTTCCTTGGTAGGGACCAGAGAAAGAGTGACAAAAAAAAAATAATAGCAATAATAAGAACACCAATAATAAGAATATCATATGGCGAATTTCAGCAGCCCTCAGGAGCCTTATGGTTTGGTTATATGACCCTTATCCTAGTTATGGCCTGAATTGACTGTAATCTCCCTTGGTAGGGATCGAAGGAACAAATGAAAACATATTAAGAGTATCAAACATAAGACATACTAACAAAATCAATAAGCTGTATAACAGGAAAAAGACTGTTAGACTACAACACCAGGTCAAACAAACACAAGAAGATTGTTAAGAAACTACAATAAAAAATTATATCAATGCAACAACAGAGTAAAATATTTAGTTTATATCTTTTTCTTTATGTTACATGATTTTGGATGTGTTTTCTTTTCTTGGTCATTCTCTTTGTCACCATTATCAGTCACTTAATGTTAGTGAATCAGGTCAATATTTCTAATTTTATAAGTTGTAAAACTTGTCACAGAGACTTGAACTCAACACAGAGTATAGTCTCTGTGATCTATAACTATTACTGTATGTCTCATTGGTCTGACACGAACTGATTGAAAATAAACGAAACAAAAATCACTAAGAAATCATTTCGGAAATCGGAAATCTTCGAAAATCATTCCGGATTCCGGGAATGGTTATCACTTTACTTTGCTACTGTGCTTCTATTTGGTATCGTTAATTCCTTAACCATATTCGTTGCAAATTCTCGTTATTCATGCAAATTTGGTATTTCGTTGCGAACCTTAGTGGACAGGTATGGAAAAAGTTTCAAAGCTTTCAGTAGCAGAATTGGAAATTAGAAAAAGTTTCAAAGCTGCCAGTAGCAGAATTAGAAATTAGAAAAGTTTCAAAGCTTCCAGTAGCAGAATTAGAAATAAGAAAAAGTTTCAAAGCTGCCAGTAGCAGAATAAGAAATTTAAAAAAAGTTTCAAAGCTGCCAGTCGCAGAATTAGAAATCAAAAATAGTTTCAAAGCTGCCAGTAGCAGAATTCCAAAAGTTGCGGACACTTTAGAAGCACAACTTGTGTTTTGACAGCTTTTCCTTGAGCAAAAAGTTTTCTTTTTATATAAAAATGGTATTTTCAGACCATATCTGCAAACTAATTTCATTGGGCCATGAGAACTGCTAAGTAGGATTGCTACTATGCTAACCCACTTTTTACAAGGCAGCTCGTGTATAAGCAGGTCGGTGAGAGAATTAGATCAATATCAGCTTAATGTTCCTAAAATTCTACTCACTCATTTTTTCTGCAACTTAGTAGAACGTTATTACAAAATGAATCTTGTAGATCAGGCATTACCTTTGCCATAGGAAAAAAAATCTATAAAGCCTACTCCCTGTTCCTTACATATCAAATGCTCAAAAATAAATCCCCAAGTAACTTACCTGAGGCTTATCAATGTCTTCCATAATCAGTTTTTTTGCACTTCGTCGCGGAGTTGCCACCCCTCTGTCAACTTCACTCTCAGTCCCGTCCAGTACTGCGTCCTTCTTTGCACGACACTTGGTTGATGGTGACTGAAGCTCCATTCGCTGCACTCGCTTTCTCTTACCACAAATAACATTATCTAAATCAAGACAGGGTGTACGAATTTCTGGTGCTTCTGATAGTAGCAGTTTCATCTGTTCAGTAGATAGTATTACTTTCATACGAGGGACAATGCGTACATCCCCATTATCTAGTTCAACGATATAATCAACTTCACCATTTGATTTATATCCAACTATGATACCAGGTAACTTCATTCTTGCATCATGGCATTCGCAATATACCAGGGTTCCTTTAGGTATGTATTGAACAGGAATTACTCGAACATGCCCCACTTCAATTTTTATTCCATCTAAAAAATTAACCTCCCATTTATCCGCTTTAGTATGCTGCCCTAGCTTAGCAGGATAATAAAATCTACCATATTGGGAGTAAACATCTAGATTGGGTTTCAGCTCAACAGATTTCGAAAGTACTTTTTGGAATGAATTATTGGCCTTTACTGAAAACTCCTCATCTGAAATTCTAATAACATCAGAGCTGGCAACTTTTGTTCCAAGTGTTTCTGCTGCATCTTCTTCTTTTATAAGACTGAAAAATATAATTTTTTTCAAATTAACAATCAAAGCAAATATATAAAATGAAACAAGCAAATTGGAAAAGAAAGATAGAAAAAACGGCACTGGATAGAGGAAATAATTCCAGATTTCGGTTCAAAGTTATCTATGTTCATCTTAAATATTTAATTTTGTATCTGAGACTAATTACACCTTATATTAATGAAGCCCAAATATATTTCGTTCATTTTATTTGATGGTGCACCTCTTTGGTAGTTCAAAAAGTCCCCAAAATTAAAATATTAGGCTACCTGTTTTTCCATGTGAAAATGTCAAATTCACTACAAAAACCATCCACCAATCCAGTTCAGCCAACTACTTGGCCCTAAAAATATTATTGCTGTTTCTTTGTTTTTTCGAGGAAAGAAGTCTAAGTGACCACTTTCAGTCCTGTTTGGAATATTAGTTCCAATGCAGCTAGCAAGGCCGTATCCGGAGGCGGGGGGGGGGGTTCAGGGTTTGAGCCCTGTCCCAGATATTTTTGTTGATACGTTAAAACGTAATAAAAATGCGTTTACACAAATTTTTGGCACATTTTTGAAGCTTTTTTTAAAATCCCCCCTCGAAAAAATAAAGGATACACCCTTAGCAATTAGTAGCATGTTTTCAACTTTAAATAAAGATACTTTATGTAGAAACAGTTTGACCCGTTAGTATGTTAGAATTAAAGGAAGTTGTATCCATTTAAAGTGTAGCCACTGGAAATCTCTAAAAAAAGAATAGAGCCATCTCATTCTAAAATCATCTCCCCTGAATATGACTCGCAAGAGGGCTCATTCTAACGGAAATTATAAGTTCTAGTGGCCTTTTTAAGTGACCAAAAAAATTGGAGGGCAACTGGGCCCCCTCCCACACTCATTTTTTTCCAAAGTCACCGGATCAAAATTTGGAGATAGACATTTCGTTCAGCATAGTTAAAAAAAATCTAATAACTATGTCATTGAGGAAGACTTAATCCCCCAAAGTCTCCAGGGGAAGGACTGTAAGTTATGAACTTTGTCCATTGCTTACATATAGTATTGGTTATTGGGAAGTATACATACGTTTTCATGGAGGATTTTTTCTAGTGGTGGGAGCAGGGGGTTATGAGAGAGAATCTTTCCATGGAGGAATTTATCACGGGGGAAGAGACTTTCCATGAAGGGGGCGCTGGATTTTCCAGCATTATCAAAAAAAGAAATTAAATAGAAAAACAAATTTTTTCAACTGAAAGTAAGGATCAACAGTAAAACTTAAAACAAACAGAAATTATTTAGTATATGAGGTGGTTAATCCCCTTCTCAATACCTCGCTCTTTACGCTAAAGTATATTTAGTAATTTCAAAAGAGCTATATTTCTAATTAAACGGCCTTTGTGATTCAGGGGTCATTCTTAAAGAATTGAAACAAAGTTCGAACGAGGTATTGACGAGGGGGCGAACCCCCTCATATACGTAATAAAAATATACGAATACAGAAGTTCGGTACGCAAGTTAATTTGTAAGTTACGTATATTTATTACTAATAAAAAGTTCGTAAATAAAATTAAAAGTTCTAGTGGCCTTTCTAATTAGCCAAAAAATTGGAGGGCAACTAGGCCCCCTCCCCCACCCCTTTTTTTCAAAATCGTCCGACCAAAACTTTGAAAAGGCCATTTAGCCAAAAAAAGTAAAATTAATAAGCAAATTTCGTTTTAATTATTCATGTACGGTGAGCGAAAATCAAAACCTGCACTAATTCAAAAAAGTTCAGTAGTTGAATAAAAAAACGAGTTTTTTTTTAACTGAAAGTAAGGAGCAACATTAAAACTTAAAACGAACAGAAATTATTCCGTATATGAAAGGGACTGTTCCCTCCTCAACACCCGCTCTTTACGCTAAAGTTTGACTTTTTCTCACATTTCTACTTTTTAAAACAACAAAAAAACTTTAGCGTAAAGAGCGGGGCGTTGAGGAGGGAACAGCCCCTTTCATATACGGAATAATTTCTGTTCGTTTTAAATTTTAATGTCGCTCCTTCTTTTCAGTTAAAAAAAACTTGTTTTTTTCTATGTAATACCAAGCAGAGATCAATCCCGCTGCACCACTACAGCAAAGAATTAATATAGGAAAACTGAACAACTCTAAAGTAGATGTCACTAGGAATCAAGCAATAGTTAACTCTAAAGATGTCAGTGATGTCACCTAACAGAAATGCAGGAGGGTGGGACAGATGTGTATTTTTCCAAATCTGGGGAGCTGGATAGTTTTTCTGTTTTTAATTCTGTTAATGAAAATTACCAAAAAAGCCAATTTTCAATGGAAATACATAAAAAAACAACCCAAGAAAAATACCAGAAGATGGTCAAATACCCCACTCCCAATTGACACCACTGAAACGCCACAAAACTATCAAAAACTGACCATAATTTACCAGTAATTGATAATAGGATAGATTGCTAATGGGATTGAGATTGTCACAATAAATTATCTTATTTAATGCAAATTAATCAAGTTACTTTGTCCTCAAAGTTTCAACGACAGTGAAAATGATGTCTAATCATTTGGTCTTCTTTCAAGTAAGTCTAAAATAGTAAGTTTAGACAAAACCTATACAAGTCTGTTTTTCTTTACAAATCAATTTAGCTTCAACAATATTGCATCCATATTTATATAATACAATACATAGACTCACCCTTCAATTGCCCATCTTAGACAAATACTTTTTTTTTAGTAGAGCCCAAAACTAATCTAAAGCCCAAAACCAGATAATTTTATTTATTTTTCTTTGTATTACCACACTTGCCAATATTTTTCTGCTGACTTCCAATGTCATAGTTTTAAATAAAATAAAAAAATGAAATTAAACTTACCATAGAGATTCTGCAGTCTTCAGGTGTTTCTTGCTAGGCGTTGCTGCTTTGTTGAAATTTTTGCCAACCTTAGAGCTCATTTGCCTTCTTCCATCTTCAATTTCTAATGGGGTGTCAAAATCATAACTTGCACTTTGGAACTCATCATCTTTTCTGATCTGGTCTTCTACTCTCTTTTCACCTCCTTCCTCCTCCCAACTTTGAGCCCCTTGTAACGGTATAGAACTAGAACCAGTTTCTAATTTTCTTTTGGTGCCCCTAATATTATCCTCATCTTTATTCTCATCAATTACACTAAGACTTCGTGCATTCTTGCTTGAACGTCTGCAACCACTTTTAGTGCGTTTTCTTGCTGATTTGGGGGTGTCTTTGAACGCCACTTGGGTAGACTGATCTTGTTTGAAAGGGCTATCTTCTGACGATGTAATTGAGTTAGCTAACTGAAGGCAAGGGATGTTGACATTAGCTTCATTTGGGAACTGCTTTGATGAGTTAGAAATTGCTGCTCTAAGTAATTCATTGCCACTTCCACTAGATTTACTTTTACTAGACGATGATATATCAGCTGAGTATGGACAATGAAAGCTCGATTTTTCAATTAGATTATCTAAAAATATACCAACTTGACTGCCAAGAAAGGAAACACACTTTTGAATATCACTTTTTTTTTCACCAATAAATTGTATATGCAAAGAACCATCTTTTTTATTAGCAGTAACAGAGCTATGGGTAAAGTAAAAACTATGCTCTTCTAGATTACTATCCTGAGAATTTATCAAGCCGTTTTCTTTATCACACAATTCAGATGATTGGTGTGGAGTTGAATGGTGTTGTGCCTGCATATCAGGTGTTGAGAATGATGATGTTACATGCTTATCTTCACTGATATTTAACGAGCTGTCTGCAGATATATGTTGACCTTCATCACTAATTTTATTAGTAAAATCTTCCTTATCATCAACATTATAATCTTGCGTCATAACAATCTCTGGACTTTCATAGGGGACAGCTTGAGAAACACAAAGGTCAAAGCTAGACAACTCCCTTTTTTCTGGTTTCCCACAAACAATTTCTCTCAGTTCATCACAAAAACTTTCTGAACTATCATTTTTACTCAATTCATCCATGTTTAATTTGTCTGTCATGCTCACTTGAGCCCTACTGTTTTCTAGCTTATCATTTGCTGGCACTATCGAATTTAAAGGTTTACGAGTTGCTTCTGGTTTCTTTTTAGGAGAATAAGATTCCAAAAGAGATGGACCTCGTATAACAGGTGGAGTGTCCTGGGATGAACTACTTTCTAGTACAGCAGTACTACCTTGACTAGAAGAGTCATCTAACTTTTCTGGACTAACACCATTCTAAAAACAACTCCTAATTATTTCAACTCATAATCAACACTAAATTGAAACAAGCTAGTCGTTTTTTTATATTAAAAGTACAGATACACTTAAAAATACATATATAAGACAATTTTCATTTCCAGAGTAGAATATCTCCTTTAATGGAGTTGATGACCGCCCACATTGCCCTTGTTGTAACGAAATTATTCTGGTTACTACATGCTTCCTAAAACACTTGATCTGGCCACGACAGGGAGTCCTGACACTCCCCCTACCCCAAAAGCATATTTCTATGGTGTGTTCATTCTGAGAAACTGTGTCTTAGACAAATATCTAAACAGAAAGAAAGTGTCCTAAACCTCTGTTTGAAAATAACCCAAAGGCAAAACTAATCATATTCATTAATGGGAAAAATCATGTCTTAGAATCACTGTTTGATTTTTGAAGGAATGCAAACCTTTAAACACAAATAAACACGAGCCCAAATTCAAGATTTTGATTGAATAATACCTGCCCATGAGGTAGTATTAAAATTAGATTATGGTCCAGAAATCAGATTTTAGACCTTTCTGATTGAAAAAAAAAAATGACAGCTAACATAAAAATCACACAAAAATAATCAAACAGTTTGTGGCAACAAACTGTAGTAAGGAGCGACCTGGCTCAATAGTAACCAAAACTCTAAAAAATGGAATTTTGATACCAGTAGCTACATCAAAAGAATCGCATTTTAATGCTGATTTTAAATATATAAGTTTCATCAAGTTTAGTCTTACCCATCAAAAGTTAAGAGCCTGAGAAAATTTGTGTGATTTTAGAAAATAGGGTGAAACACCCCCTAAAAGTCATAGAATCTTAACGAAAATAACACCATCAGATTCAGCGTATCAGAGAACTCTACTGTAAAAGTTTCAAGCTCCTATCTATAAAAATGTGGAATTTTGTATTTTTTGCCAGACGGCAGATCACAGATGCATGTTTATTTGTTTGTTTGTTTTTTTTCCCAGGGGTGATCGTATCGACTCGGTTGTCCTAGAATGTTGCGAGAGGGCTCATTCTAACGGAAATGAAAAGTTGTAGTGCCCTTTTTAAGTGACCAAAAAAATTGGAGGGCACCTAGGCCCCCTCCCATGCTAATTATTTTCCCAAAGTCAACGGATCAAAATTCTGAGATAGCCATTTTATTCAGCGTAGTCGAAAAACCTTATAACTATGTCTTTGGGGACGACTTACTCCCCCACAGTCCCCATGGGAGGGGCTACAAGTTACAAACTTTGATCAGTGCTTACATATAGTAATGGTTATTGGGAAGTGTACAGGCTTTTTCAGGAGGATTTTTTAGTTGGGAGAGGGGTTGAGAAGAGGGGGATATGCTGGGGGAACTTTCTATCGAAGAATTTGTCATAGGGGAAGAAAATTTCCATGAAGGGAGCACAGGATTTACTAGCATTACTTAAAAAAAATGAAAAAACAAATATGAAAATTTTTTTTCAGCTGGAAGTGAGGAGCAGCATTAAAACTTAAAACGAACAGAAATTATTACCCATATGAGGGGTTCACCTCCTCCTAATACCTCCCTCTTTATGCTAAAGTATTTTTAGTAAATTCAACTATTTATTCTACGGCTTTTGTGATTCAGGGGTCATTCTTAATGAATTGGGACAAAACTTAAGCTTTAGTGTAAAGAGCGAGGTACTGACGAGGGGGCGAACCCCCTCATATATGTAATAAAAACATGAGAACACAAAAGTTCTTTACGTAAGCTAATTTATAAGTTACATACATCTTTTACTAATAAAAAGATTCTTAAAAAATTAAAGTTCTAGTTGCCTTTTTAATTAACCGAAAATCGGAGGGCAACTAGACTTCCTCCCCTGCTTTTTTTTTCTCAAAATCATTTGATCAAAATTATGAAAAAGCCATTTAGCAAAAAAAAAAATATGCAAATTTTGTTTTAAATATTCCTCTGTGGAGAGCCAAAATCAAAACATGCATTGATTCAAAAACGTTCAGAAATTAAATAAAAAACAAGTTTTTTTAACTGAAAGTAAGGAGTAACATTGAAACTTAAAACGAACAGAAATTACTTTGTATATGAAAGGAGCTGCTTCCTCATCAACGCCCCTCTCTTCATGCTAAAGTTTTTGCTGTTTTAAAAAGAAGAGTTGAGAAAAAGAGTCAAACTTTAGCGTAAAGAGTGGGGTGTTGATGAGGAAGCAGCTCCTTTCACATACGAAGTAATTTCTGTTTGTTTTAAGTTTTAATGTTGCTCCTTACTTTCAGTTAAAAAACTTGTTTTTTTTATTTAATTTTCTTAAAAAACGACCATAGCCATGTATAGCTCAGTAGCAGATTCAGAGTTACAGATTCATAATTCAGGGGCTGTCTTTTAATCTGCATAGTGACCAGGGCCTTTTGTAATATTTAATTACAGTGTCTTCACACCCAACAAAAATGTAAAAATGGAACCTAGACATGCTCTGAGGTCTGAAAGAAAGGTATTTGATTTGTTGACTTCTCCATTTCTTATTTCAGTTTTCTTTCTCATTTAAGGTTTTGTTTTTGCATATTTCAAAATTACTGTTCCTTTTCGTTTTTCTTTTATATATTTTTTCATATATATAAAATAAAATAGCAAAAACGTTGACAAATATTTTAACTATCAAGGACATCACAATAAAATATATTCTGCCCTTGAATGGTCTAATCATACCTGAAAACGTGATTTTCTACATTCTTAGGGTAGTACCTCATTTTGGCAAATGCTACCATATTGAGCCATGGTCAGATTTTTTCTAAATATATATTTATAGGATTTAATTATTTATTTGTATTTACAAAATTTAATTATTTATCTATATTTGATTCAATTACTTGTAAATTTGTATGATTATGTAAGTTCCTGTTTAACTGATTCAAAAGGTCAGGTTTCATTTTCACTCTTCCTGTAGTTTAGCTGTCTTTCACCTGCTTTTAGAGAGGGGTGGAGGAAAACTTTTTGTTACATCCTAGCTATATTAGTGTTTGCCATTCAAGATTAGCCCAAATCTTGGTTTCAATTTGAATGCTAGAAAAACTGTTCCCTTTTCAGTAGAAAAATTTAGTGTTAAAAAGATAACTTTAAATTTTCGTTTTTATTTTGCAAGGAAATACAAAATTGATGAGCAAACATGAAATGCTTGCTGCATTGTATTTAATCACCTGAGTCCAACTGTTTTGTTGCAATAGCCCCCCCCCCAAAAAAAAAGAAGAAAAATATCGCAAATTATTTGGAAATGTTAGCATATTATTATAGGATTTGTTCAAATACATTGAAATGCATTCTCCCTCAAAAACAGTATTTTTATGTTGAGAGAAAAAAGAACTCTATAAGCCAAACGAATTCTTTTTGAAAGTTCAGGGTTAAATTAATGTTAAGAAGACTGAGTCACTTAGACTGGGAAAACATGATAGTGTTCAGGTGATAGTAAGTAACAAGAAGACTAACCAAGTGGATAGATTCACTAAACTGGGCATTATTACTAGTAAAGATGATGGAACAGCCAAGAACCTGAGTACCTTTTCACAGCTGACAAGGTTTTGAAGAATGCAAACATAAGTCTGAAAAAGAATTAGAATATTGGAAGCAATAGTGATGACAGTGGTCAAACCTGGTTCTGAAATTTGGGAGGTTGAAAATCCGAGGAGGATTTGTTAAATTTTTCCCAGAGGAACTGTCTATGGATTATTTTGGATACTCTGATTGACTCTGTTTCAAACAGTAGGATGTAAAAAATTATGGTTCAATCCTGCTTTCGAGGGCTAAAATAAGAGAAAGGTTGAAATGGTTAGGACTGGTTCCATAGATAAAATATGACAAAGTACTACTACAACTACTACTAATAGCTCACTGCCGCACCAAGCCGCCTGAGGCCAACAAAGCTATACAGGCTCATCCCCCAACTTAATCTATTCAAGGCCTCCCTTTTTACACCCTCCCACAAAGTTCCCATTTCTTTTAAATCTTTATTTATGACATCTTCCCAACCCAGACAAGGACAACCTGCTTTCCGTGTGGCCCCAGAAGGTTGGCCAAAAAGGACAATCTTTGGCAATTTGTCATCCTTCATCCACAGAATGTGGCCTAGCCATCTCAACATTTTTTTATTATAGCCCTAGAAAGTGGGATTGAACCACATTTTTTGTACAACCTACTGTTTGAAATATGGTCAGTCAGCCAGGTACCCAGAACAATCTGTAGGCAATTTCTCTGGAAAGCATCTAGTAAATTTTCATCTGGTTTTCAGAGTGCCCATGCTTCAGAGCCATATTTGACCATAGAACATGCAGGCCTGCATTTCCCCCTATGGAATTCAAAGCAGAATTCCTTATTGGTTTCTCTTTGGTATTCAATATAAAATTGTTTATTCTATCTCCCTGTGGGATTCAGGCTTTGAGCATTGTTTCAATTTATTTGTTGATCTTGCAACAGCAAAGAAAAATGTTCCTTTTACACTAGCCAATGAAAATCTGGTTTCTATGAAAAGTCAACCAGTTTTGATGACCTCAGCACACTCAATAAGAAAGTCCTTGTTAATTCCATAATAAGATAATTTATTATAAGAGTGAAAAACACCTGTTGTATTGCAAAAATGCAATACCCTTATTGGAAAAGGTCAAACTGTGCAGAAAAACAGGATTTGCACATGTACCAAAAAACTTTCTTGGGGAAGAAAAGCTTAGTTTTTAAAACAGTTGAGTTCCAACATTGATGCAGTATAGTGCACCATGCACATTAGTAGAAAGCATCACTACTTGTGCACCATGCACAATTCCTGTGGTCTTTAGGTATGCTTTCAAGAGAATCTACACAACTTTTTTTTTTTGATACTTTGTTAAAAAAAATTGTACAATAGTGAAAGAACTGAAGATAAGGGTTTGCTCTATGCAAAATATGTTAACTGCATACTTCATATATATGGATTATTCTGCATATTTTGAAACAAGAATTGTTTTCTTAACATGCTTCCTTATGTAGTGGACTAACCCTGCACTTCTATTGTTATTAGGCTATACTGCAGACTTTATTGAATCAGATATACCTTACTTTGATATTACCACATTTTTTTAACCAATTAGTTGATCTACCACCCTTGCATATTCATCTACATTTTGAATATTTGATCCAATATGTAATGTTTACAACCAATGGTGTTTATTATAATAGTAATGTAATTTTTAAAACATAAGAGAAACTACATAGTAAGGTAACATATCATTCAACCACAATTGTCTCAAGAAAAAGATTCCAAATTTATTGTGAGAAAAGTAGAACAAACATAAGAGTGGGATATTGTCAATCTAACTGAGAAAGAAGAGGGACAAATGATCTGCTGTTCATGACACATGTGTTTATTATGCTATCAACAGTTGATTGACCTTTTTGCTTAAGTGTTGTCTGATTCTGCAGTAAGCTCTGGGCTTATGAAAGCTTCTTGGAGCAACCTCATGTTTGTCTTTCTTTGGTTATCTGAATAAAGTGCTCATTTTTGGGTTGATCAACAAATCTCAGTAGCATGTCACTGCACTGACATCAGAAGGTCAAAGATGGGAGTTTTAAGGTAGATAGACCTTCACTATATGGTTTCTCACTCATTCTAGAGATATACTTACTGCATCTCTGCACTAAGTGCAAAGAATACCCTTAATCAGTTGTAGCTTATGGGCTAGGCTATCACTTTTTTTATAAGGACCAAAAAGGTAGGCCTGAGCTTTAAAGTCAAGAACTGGCCTTAAAATTGCCTTATACAGCTTCAAGAAGACTCTACATGATTGGCTTGTAGTTATTCTTTTAATAGGTCCAAGGCATGAAATTGCTCTGAAAATAGTTTGTACATTGTTTGTGGAACTTAAAAAGGCTATATATAGTGACTCCTAGGTCTTTATCACTAGTGAAAATAGGGAGAGGAATAAAGGTTGATGTTTGGTTTTCAAACATAGTATATAGCTCCTTGGAACAATTGTGGCTAAAATGAATCATGACACATTTAATAAACTTATATTAAAAGAGGGAAACCACCTATTTAAAAATTAAAAGTAGGCCTATTATTTTCAATTTTATCGTAGCTAAATTTTGATGTAACAGAAAAATTGAAGAGACATGTACGTTTCAATGTTGATATTCTGCCAAGTAAACAAATGTTAAGAGCTAGGCTAGCATGATTGATTTGTATTAGGCCTACATGATGGACAATTTAGGACTGTAGCCTATTATTTTCTCTTAATAGGCTATTAAATCTACAGAAAAATCAAGGCTTTCTTGCAAGCCTTATACAAGTGTTTAATACATGTGTCTACCTCTTTTAATCTGAATTCAGGCTCCATTGGAACACTCTCGTTTTTTTTTTCAAATTTTACGGAGAGCTGCGTCAATATTGCCAAAGTCCGGAATTATGTAGGGAGCGAATTACTTAAAACGGATTTAGCAAAGTAGATTGTAGATTGAATGCGGAAAAGATTAATTTGATAAAGCATTTTGCTAATTTTCTTATTTTCTTTGTTTTACTGTTTAAACAGTTAATATTAAGGTATTTAAGATATTTTTCCTTCTCTTCTTTTCACCCTGTGACTGGTTTTGTGGAATTTCTTTCTACTTTTTTTTTTTTTTTTCTGTTGTGATTGGAAAGGCTTTCATCATGCCTAACCCCCATGATTCAGGGGGATCGGGTGTTCTCACGGGTGAGGACAGTATCATTAGAGTATGGTTGACTAAAATAGGGCAGCCTGGTCTTCATAATCCACCACTGGGTGTAATCATGAAAGGAATTATGTTGTTGAGAAATCAATTTAATGAATGCCAAAAAGATACAATTTTGGTAGAATCCTCAAATGGTTCTAACTGCCTTAAGATCAGAAATCAAGCAGTACTGAACAAGATACTAGCGATAGGGGAGCTAGTTTTGGATAATAACCAATCATTAACATTCTCATGTGAGAAGGATTCCTCAGCTCAAGGCTCTCAGGGATTGCACTCAAACTCCCCCAACGGTTTCATGCCTGAGGGGCTGGTATTCTTTGACAAGGGTATTTTTACAAGTGAAACCTTATTAGATGAACTGATGGATCAAGGTTTCACAAGAGTACGTCCACTTTTTGGTCAACAGACATCTGACAAGATGAATGTTGATGGGTTTATCCTTACTCCTTCACTTGACCTTCCTGAATTTATTTGTATTCTGGGTATGGAAAAAAAAGTCAAGACATATATTCCCCGTGTCATGATCTGCAATCACTGCCAAAGGCATGGCCACACTGCCAAAGTATGTCGCAGTAAACCTAGATGTTCAAGATGTGCCAACAACCATCTAACATCTTCTTGTATTATTAAGAGAGATAATATTACACTATTCAAGTGCCCCAATTGTCTTGGCAACCATCACGCTAAAGACAAAGCATGTCCTGTAACAAAAAATGTTGAAAAGGTTATTGTTAAGGCAGTACAAGAAAAAATCACTATTGGTGCTGCAAAAAAAAAGTATGCAGATATCCTTAAATCCAACATGCAACTAAATGACACAACTCCAGCTCTTTCTAATGAAGAATTCCCTCCCATTCCATCCCCTGAAAACCCCACTCCTAGCCCATTCATGTCAACTCAACAAACAGTATTAGAACCCCTAATCAAGAAAATAATTGATGATATCTTGACAGTTAGAATTCCTGTAATGATCAGCTCATTCCTATCCTCAAAATTTAAACAAATTGAAGATTCTATCTCAGGCCGTTTGGAAAAAATGTTTCAAGAATTTAGTTCCTCACATGCACCATCTGATAGAACATTTAAAGATCTCACCTCAAATCATTCTATTTCTGAAGATGATTTGGAATCTCTTGACTCTGTCCTAATCTCTACTTCACCTGTAAAACCAACATCAGAAATCTCCAAAAAACCTTCTCCAGCAAAAAATCAATTCCTTAAAAGAAATGCAAATGCTCTCTCACCTATCTCAAAACAGAAAGCAACTAAAAACAAACGAAAACAATCCTTAATATCAAAGACAGCTAACAGTTTAGAATGAAAATAGTTCAATTTAACACTACAGGTCTACCCATTGATCGTTTGGTTGAGTTAAAAAGATTTTTGGACATTGAATCCCCAGAAATTGTCTGCATCCAAGAATCCCATTTGTCCCCTGGAAGAAATTTTAGCGTTAAAAATTATACATCACATAGAAAAGATAGGGTCCTAAATTCCTCTTCTCAAAAAGGTGGAGGCCTATTGACTCTTGTGAGAAAGGACTTGATTAGCTCTGTTGTCAATATTGATGTCCAGTCATCAATGGAAATACTAGTTATAAAGGTTGAGATGGATGACCTTCCCCCCTTGTCAGTAGTCAATATCTATATAAATAAACCCTCTTCTTTCAATAACCCAACCTTCAAGAAATTATTAGATCTTTCCCCAAACCAACTAATACTTGGAGATTTCAATCTTCACCATCCCCTGTGGGACTCAACCCACCCTAGAGACCCTCAATCATTGTTGCTCTTGGATTCAATCTCTATCAGTCAGATTTCCCACACACTAATCACACCTAAGAATTTAGGAACTTATGTGCACTCCTCCAATGGTAAAAACTCAACCATTGATCTTTGTTTTGTTGGTAGCAGACTATCTGCTTATAGTAAGGTGTCCAGGTTCCATGACAATCTTGGCAGCCAGCATTACCCACTTATTACAGAACTGTCAAAAAGACCAGTTCTCTCTAAATTTAACATTGCTCCTAGATGGATTTTCAATGATGATAATTGGAAACCATGGGCACTTAAATTGGGGAGTATGGTACCAGCTCAAAATAATGATATAGATGTTTTAAATGAAAATATCACTAAAAGCATCATTGATGCTTCAAATTTATTTTTTAAACTCCAAACACAACTAGTAAAAAATAAAAAAAAAAATGTTCACTTTTGGAATAATAATTTAGAATCACTAAAACAAAATAAGTGTAATGCTAGAAAAATCTGGTTTTCAGATAAAAGCAACCTTTTCAAAAAAATTGAAATGAGAAAGGCCGAAGCTACTTTTAAGAAACATGTCCTAGCTGAAAGAAAAGCAGCTTGGGAAGATATTTGTGAAAATCAGTTTAATCAGTCAACTCCTTCTAAAACACTTTGGAAAAATTTCAGAAAATTTGCAGGTTATCAGCATAGTGATCAGTCTACTCCAAAGATTAAGTCCAATGATGGTTCAATTATGTACAAGCCATATGAAGTGGCAGAGTCTTTGAATAGTTATTTTGCAGGTCAATCTTCAAATAGTAACACATATAATAACTCTATGTTTATGGAAGCTCAGTTTCCCCCAGGGTCTGTCACTAATCTTGACAAAGATTTTGATATGGATGTGCTAACTTCTACAATACAGTCTCTAAATGACTCAGCAATGGGTGAAGATTTGGTCCACAATAAGATGCTTAGAGCTCTTCCACCGTCTTTCTTGGTCCCTCTTCTTTACTTGTTTAACAGATGTTGGGAAAGTGGCACTGTCCCATCTGCTTGGAAGTCTTCTATTCTAGTCCCAATATATAAAGGTAAAGGGGATTATTCAGACCCAGCTTCATACCGCCCAATTGCCTTAACCTCATGCATTGCTAAACTCTATGAGAAAATGATTAAGTTGAGATTTGAACCCCTTATTGATAATTCTCTTATTGCTGAACAAGCAGGTTTTCGGAAAGGTAGATCAATCCTTGATAACCTAATTCAACTTGATCATGACATTAAGAAAGCTTTTACAAGAAAGAGAGTTGTTTCTGCAGTCTTCTTTGATATTAAGAAAGCTTATGATACATTGGACCCCTTTGCAATCCTAAGACAGGCTCATAAATTTAATGTTGGAAATAATTTCTGGAAGTGGTGCAGGGCAATGCTTTTTAATAGGACTATTAAAACCAGAGTTGGATCCATATGCTCCTCTGCTAGTACAGTCTCATTAGGTGTTCCTCAAGGAGGAGTTTTGAGTCCTCTTCTTTTTAACATACTGATTAATGATATTATTTTGGCTGATATGCCCTCAATAAAGTTTGTCTTATATGCAGATGACTTAGCTCTTTGGACTGAAGGCTCCTCTCCTGAAGCTTGTCAACCCAAGCTCCAGGGAGCAATTGATAAACTGTCAATATGGCTTAATACAAAAAATCTGGTTTTTTCTATCCCAAAGACCACTGGCATGGTTTTTTCTAGGAAAATTGACCTTAGGCAAGATTGTCTCTCAATTAATCTGACTCTATATAAACAACAAATTCATTTTGCCAGGAATGTGAAATTCCTTGGTATGTGGCTGGATAGTAAGTTAAATTGGAATGATCATATCTCTCATCTTTGTGATGCACTTGAAAAACGACTGAATTTTATGCGTGCTGTTGCTGGGCAAAAGTGGGGAGCTAGCCGAGATAGTCTTCAAAAACTATTCACATCTATAATATATGGAAAGATTGAATATTGTCTCCCTGTCTATTACTCAGCTTCAAAAAAGTTAATTTCTAAAATTGAATCAATAGTTCACCATGGCCTGAGATTAATCACAGGTGCACTAAAAAGTACTCCTATTGCAGCTCTGTTCAATGAGGTTAATATACCTTCTTTAGAAGAAAGATTCTTGAAACTTTCTTCTAATTACTTTATGAAAGTAAATACTAACCAAAACCTCCATGTTCTCAAGGAGTGTCTCATAAATCATACATTTCTCTATGAAAATCGGAAGACATATAGTAGTCCAGCCATTATCAAGTTGGTCTCCTTGCTCAATGGCATAGGTGTTCCTGAAAACCTAATCTTTTCTTGTCAGACCCAGATATCTCCCAACACTCCTAATAGCATTGATAATGTTATAGATATAAAAATCCCTGGCATGGATTTTCCTAAGAATAAAATGAATAGTCTAATCCTTCATCAACTTACACTAGCTAAAATGGTTGAATTTTATAATTGGAAAAAGATATTTACTGATGGATCTGTCTCAAATGATGGGAAGGCATCCATAGGCATTTTTTCTGAGTGGAATGGCTCATCAGTTGGGATTAGAGTTTCAGATGGAATCTCCATTTTCCATGCAGAATGTCTTGCTCTCCAAAAAGCTTTGGATACAGTGCTGGAAGTAGGATCAGGCTCATTTGTTATCTTTTCTGACTCTAAAAGTGTTCTTTCTGATCTAAAAAAGAGGCAAGGAAAAGTTATTCCAATTATTGTTCATCTACAGGGAAAAATTCAGAAAATAATGTCTTCTGATGGTCTTCAACTGAAAATGGTCTGGGTTCCTTCTCACATAAGGATTAAGGGAAATGAAATTGCTGACAGTATTGCAAAACAGGCTATCCACCACCCAATTACTTGGAAGGTTGCTCTCACTGTAAATGAAACTTCAAAGTTAATAACCTCTGCTGCAAGTTCTATTAGAATTAATAATAGATGTATTGCAACAACAAATATTTATGTTTTGTCTTTTGAGGGGCATTATATCCCACATCACCTTATCCACCCAAATAGGAAAATTGCAAACTCTATTTTCCGTCTGAGAACTGGTCATGCAATGACCAGATCTCGTCAAGCACTATATCATCTTACAGATAGCAAGTCATGCCCTTTTTTTAGGTGTGTAAATATTGATGAAACTATAGATCACATTCTCTCAGAATGCCCTCGTTTCACAACTGAGAGAAATATTCTGATCAGAAAAATTGAATCATTGGGACTGAAGACGTCCACTCCTCTCGTTTTAGGTTTCACTCGTGTTAGTAAAGATAAGGAGTTAAAAATATTGGAGGCATTGGGAGTTTTTGTGTCTTCAACAAAGATTTTCAACTGGTTGTAATTTCATTTTTTTTTTTTTTTTTTTTTTTTTTTTTTTTTTTTCAGTCACAAGAGTGTGGTGAGAAGAGAAGATGATTTGATTTATTTGTTTTGTATGTTCTTTTCGTTTCTGTGATTTTAAGTTTAATTATTGTTTGGTGACGCAGAGGGCGAAAGCCGAGCGTATTTTCTCTACAACAACAACAGATTGAAATTATTGGAAGTGACTTGTAAAACAAACTTAGTTACTGCACTTTACTAAACATGATTTGAAAAAAATATAAACCAATAATTTTTATCAAGCTCCCTTATCGTTTTAAGGATATTATATCCCTTTCCTGAAATTCAGGCAAATTTCCTTATGCTAGGATACTATATAAAACTAATGGGTATTTCTTAAACTTGGCAAGTTTTTATCCAAATTTTTATCAAGCTCTCTTACCGTTTTAAGGATATTATATCCCTTTCCTGAAATTCAGGCAAATTTCCTTATGCTAGGATATTATATAAAACTAATGGGTATTTTTTAAACTTGGCAAGTTTTTATCCAAATTTTGACATAGGCATTTATATAAAAAATTTCTGTCTATAGTTTCATTTACCCTTACTAATTTTTCAATTTCACAAACTGTTCGGCTAAATCAATAAAATAATAATTGCTATACGTGTATTAGCTTCCTGCAATCATTTTCCCGATTTTCAATAATTTAAGATATTAAAAATGTAATACGTTCCAGTTTTTGACTCTGATGGTCACTGGCATTCTTAAAAAGAAGATGAGACAAAGTGAGTTTATGGCTTACTTTTATATCTGGGACTATTTTGAGCTTAGGATCATACGGGTTTTATTCATCAAATGAGCTAGAAATTATCATAATCATTAGCAGATTAAATAGACAAAAGTTCGATATTCTATAAAAATGGTTTTATTTGCAACATAACGAAAATAGACTAAAAAATGCAAAAGGTACACTACGTATACATGCAGAAAAGAATCATAGCTATATGATTCTAAAAGACTCATATAGCTAAAAGAATATCAAGGAATCACCCTGTTTGCATCATCGGTGAATTGATCCATGTCTATGAAAGTAATCGATCATTGGGTACTATAGGTCAGCATGTTTCTTGACTTTAAAAATCAATCTAACAACAACAAAATCTGTCCAATATGAAATGTCAATAAACTAAGCATTCATATTGCTGATTGTATCTTAAGTAAATACTATACTTGATGGAGTTTTGTTGGTACCTGTCTTAAAATTAATTTGTCTAAATAAAATACATATTGTTTATGGGACAGTAGTGAAAATGGCGACAACTATGACTTGAGTTGGCTTCTTGTGATATTTTCTTTTTTTTCAAATAATTGCTATTCTCTGGTAACATTTGGGTTCCTTCTTAAGTGGTTGGCACTCTAGGTTGAGAATCAGTTGTCCGAAGGGCATAGGTTTAGCTCCTGGCATTACCAGTTTTTTTGGTTTGAGATAAAAGTTTGTGATGTGACTCTGTAAGTTCGGCCAGAATTGACCAAACCTTAAAAGGTTACCTAGAAAAATCTGGGGAAAGTAAGCAGGAAGGGCAGGCTTCCTATTGCACTTTTTGGCTGAAGGACCACCTGGTCCTTTACTGGCCTGCTGACTTAGCCATAGAAGCTTTCTTTTAAATCCAATAAATATAAGCACAAATGAAGAAATGCCAGTAAGGTGGTCCTTCCTTTTCAATGAACTGTTGATATATAGGCAAGAGTGTGGGTCATGAGATGACTGGTGAATCGTGAATGTTTTGCTTTTAAATGCAACAGAAGTAATTTAAAAGCAATGCCATCTACATTTCCAATTTCACTAATTCTTGCTGAAGCTCCTCTTTCTTTTTAAATTCCTTCCTTTTTTATTTTTATTGATTTTGATTAGTTTTATTGATTGAGAAAGTGAAATGGAAAGTCTAATCTAAAATAACATATTTACATTTGTAAGTTCAACAAATGGGATGGCTAAATTTGATCATAAGCTCAGTGACACTAAGACAGCCATTCTGTTTCAGTGTTTACCAAAGACTGTGCACTGTTTGATTTTACTTAAATATGAAAGTTCGCATTACTTTAGTTTGTACAGTTATTGGAACGTGAGGAAAAAATTTCTATGTTGGACTTTTTAAAGCATAGATGCAAAATTGTTCTAGAATAAGCAGAAGTATATTTAAACACATAGAATAATGATATTGGGCTTATTTTCATAAGGATGGGGGCAAACGTCTTCACCTCCCATCCCCGTGGAAACAGCTGTTCAACAAACAGGTTGATTCTTTCTTCTGGTTTCCGCTCTGGTCTCAAGGCAAAGATGAATAAGAGCTCATTGTACACTTTAATAGAAGATGAATGAGAGGAGGAGGGAAGCTAAAACACACGGTCATTGAACGAATCCAGCTTGAAAACATAGGTTCATGGGGAGGTAGAATTTCTATCCAGCTCTCATCTTAATAAAAATGGGCTTCTGCATTATTCATTTGTTTATGAAGCCAGAAGAGGGCGTATCCAGAACTGTTGGTTGCTGGAAAGAGGGTATTTTTATTTAGTGAGGGGGGAGGGATCAGAAAAATCTACAAAACTCATCAAAAATGAATTTATAAGTAGTGACAGGGGCAACACTCCAACCAGACAGATAGGAGGCATACCTGAAGTTGCCAATCCCTCGAGACGCCGATAGAAGGCATTTTTTCTTGGAAATATTTCATCGAAGCATTTCCCAAGCTGCTTATGCAAGAAGTATTTTGACTGAGATAATTTTTATAATCCATCATCAAAGATTTTTGCCCTGTCGGACAATAGGACACAAGACCAAAGATTTCTTAGCGGAATGACGCCTTAGTCATCTGAACTGGCAAGCAATTTCATTATTATATTCCAGGAAATATATTCTATGTGACAGGCTAAATCCCTCTCAGAGAAATCACTGGATTTTTCCTTGGATTGATATCAATCAGTAAAAATGGTAAGGGTTAGGCCATGTAAATTTAAATAGAGTGATGCTAACATTTGATTTAATTCAATATCTTTCCGTCTTTAATCTTACATTTCCTTATTGTTAATAACGGCATAGAATTTAAAACATTTTCTTGAATAAGCCTTTTCCTTATTCCCTTTAATCAGTGGTTTTTATATTTTCTCCTGTAAAACCGAAACTTTCTAAAACGCACAAAAATTACATTCTAAAAACAGGGCAGCCCATCCTTGCCCTTTGGATTTGGCTGTCCAGATCCTGGCAGGCATTGAAACTTTGAAACTGGCCGAAAGATGACTCGCAGTCATTAGTGACCTTGATAGTTGGATTGGAGGCTTTAAGGTGACTTGTGTGGGAGGAGGCGTTTCTCCAGATTCAGGAATAGCATACGAAACATAGCCATAGGATTTAATGCTCATGTTTAGCATTCCACCTGCAATGTAAAGAAATATTAGTGCAAGATAATCCAAATATCGTTGAAAAATACGTGTAAAACCACAAATTAGGTAAATGGTTCCTGAACTTTCTTGATCTATTGCTTCTTGAGCTTAGCACTGTAGTGAAACGAAGGATAATTAATGGTCTACCATATCGAACAAAAACATAATCAGTGGTTTAGCTAGGGGGTATGGCTGTCTTAGGGCACCACCTCTGAAGAGGCACCAAACTGAGCTTGTTTCTCAATACTAGGATCTACTTACATTGTGTTAGTGATTGAAGGGGTTTTGACGGGAAAGAAGCCCGATATAGTCCCCAGGTATTGAAAATCCCCAGTTATGCCTCCGAACAGAGGTAAACATTTTTCAGCGATTAGAAAAAAAAAGATTAGAAAAGGCATTAATCCAAGTCGGACGGACGTGGTCATAATCATTCTATGATTCAGGTCAGATTCAAAACTTTAGTAAATTGAAAAATGGATTACGCTGTTAAGCATACAAAACAATAAGTTCAATTATTCTTGAATATTTCATTAGATGTCATAAACAATAAATTTTTCATGCAAATATAACAGTTGGGCGTGACGAAGTATCGACTTCAGAACCTTCTGACATTTGCCACAGTCTTCATTGTGAATAAAAAAAGGGTCAGATTCGGCGGCTTTATTTATCGAGCCTCAGAAACTCAGGTTTAACGTTTCCCTGACGGTAACAGAGGATTTCTCCTCAGGTGGTGGTGTGAAAGGGAGGGGCGAAACACAAAGAAGTGCACTTCAGGTCAGAGTTTTTCATTTGAACCGCATAGAGGGGATCCTACATGATGAATCCTTCGAAATAAATTCTTGTCATGTGTATAAGCACGTAACTGCATGCATATTAAATAGCCACTAACAAATTAAATTGTCTTTTTTCACGCACCGGCAGCATTTGACTGATATCTATTATCAGAAACATGAACAAAATTGGGAAATTTTGAAACAGATGGATAGTAAAACAAAGTTTTAAAAAAGACTTCGCTGTCCCAAACTATTTAATATGTACCATTTATTTTTTGTTTGTTCCATAACTTACAAATTTTAACAAAATGGTCCGGTTGTATTACTGGTGGCAACGCTGCTTGACTTGAAATCCTTTGACACCGTCACTGAGAAATTTCAATGGTCTTAAGAGATGACCTCCTTTGAACTCCATGTTGCCGTTGATTTTAGTTGCTCAGACGACAGATTTGAAAAATT
This sequence comes from Artemia franciscana, assembly GCF_032884065.1. Classification (NCBI taxonomy): domain Eukaryota; kingdom Metazoa; phylum Arthropoda; class Branchiopoda; order Anostraca; family Artemiidae; genus Artemia; species Artemia franciscana. The sequence continues at coordinate 39,330,625 of NC_088869.1, read as the reverse complement.
CCAAAGGTCTATTGTTTATTCTCTGAATTAAGGTAAAAGAGCCTTTTAGCATTCATGATATTTTGCTTGATTCATTAAACTCTTTCGAGCGTCGTTATGACAAACCAAAAAGATATAGTTCGTATATTAAAATAATAGTGGTAATAAAAATAATTCAGCTAATGGATGGCTAACAAAAATGGTCAAAACTAAATTTAAAACACTGAGGAGGTGTTTCAAAAACGGGAAACTCCTAAGAATTTAATTTGTTTTATGACGTAAAATAGAATAGAACTTAATTAAAAGTTTCTTTCACATCATAGTTGCCAAATTTGAATTTTGTATCACAAATAGTACTAGTACATGTGTATCGTATCAAAAATTCAATTTCATCACTTATATTTACGTCATTAAAAAGCCTATAAATAAAATGACTTAGTCTTAGACTTAGGTCCTCCCACGCCTGAAGGCGCATAAGGCAGCAACAATGGTTCGCCACGACGACCTGTCCTGAGCCTTCGACCAAAGATCCTCCATCGAAGACCTCGCCAGCTTTGCCTCCTTCTCTAACATCCTGACAACGGTCATTTTGGGTCTGCCTGACTTGCGGAGGCCAGGGGGTATCCAACACCATATGTCATGAGGTAGCCTTGCATCCCCCATTCGCACCATGTGCCCCCAATACATCCATCGTCGCTTTCTAATGGCATCAAGGATGGGGGTATGAATTGTCATGGTATAAATCTCATCCTTTCTTATTCTCTCAGTCAATGTATATTCAAAATATATCTTAGGCAGTTATTATCGAATGCCCATAGTCGTTTTCCTAGTTGCGCAGTGATACTCCAAGTTTCACAACCATATGTAAGGACGGAGAGGACATTGCTATTATAAATTCTGAGTTTTAGCTTCTGGGAATATTTGCTATTTCTCCAAACATTTCTGAGACAATTGAAGGCAGAGCCAGCCAATGCTATTCGGCACAAAGTTTCTCTTTCAGGATTGGCATCTTGCGTAAGAATGCTGCCTAGATATTTGAACTCTCTCACCACTTCGATTTCCTCGTTGTTGACCAAAAGTCCCTCAGCTAAGTCAGGAATGACTGCATTTGACATTGATTTAGTCTTGTTAGCGTTTATGGAGAGTCCAACAGCATTTGCCACACGCTCAAGTTCATTTATATTGTGTTGTATATCTTCTGATTCGTGAGCGAAGAGTGCAATATCGTCCGCAAAAACACCATCATCAAGGGTTCTTAGTGGGTTTAATTGTAGACCCCCACTGAAGCTAAATCCACGAAGCACAAAATCTATGACTATGGCAAATAACAGTGGCGATAGAATGCAGCCCTGCCTTACACCCGACTGAACGGTAAACCAGTCCGTTAGGCCACCCTCGGTTTGTACTGCACATATAATATGGAGGTATAGCGCTTTAATTATGTTTACAATTTTAATCGGGATCCCGTAATGTATTAAAAAAAATTCCACATGGTCTCGCGGTGCATCGAGTCGAAGGCCTTGAGAAAGTCAATAAATACTGTGAGTAGTTGAACCTGTCATTCGTTAGATTCTTCGAGCAGGATTCTCAGGCTAAATATTAGGTCACAACACGATCTGTTTTGGCGGAATCCATGTTGTTCATCTCTCAGAACTTTCTCCACTTTACTTTGAATTCTATTGAGAATAATTTGGCACAAAACCTTACTGCCAACTGATTGTAAAGCGATGGCTCTCCAATTATCACATTTAGTCTTTTGTCCTTTTTTGAAGAGTTTTACAATTACTGCCTTTGACCATTCACTCGGGACTTTTTCATCATCCCAAACCCGTGACAAAAGTTCAAACATGGGCACTGCTAGGGCGCTTCTACCATATTTCAACAGTTCTGGGGGTATGCCATCGTTACCGGCTGCCTTTCCGTTTTTCAAAGTCATTAGAGCATCTTTTACTTCACTCAGCAAGAGAGGTCCGGAACATATTCCAAGATCAAACAGTGTTTCTTCAGGGATATTTAAAGATGTCGTGGGAGGCACCTGATTTAATACCTCGGTGAAATGTTCCAACGTCGGTTTATGTCATCTGTCAGGGTTAAAAAGATGCCTTCTTTGTTTTCAACTTGGGTTGAAGAAGCCTTCGAAATACCCGCAAGCTCCTTCGTTATAGCGTACACAGTACGACTATCTCCTCGCCTGGCGGCTACTTCAGCCTGATCAGCCATAGTTTCCAGGAACACCCTCTTATCATTCTTAGTTCGTGTTTTGACTTGTTTATTGAGACGCTTATGCTGCGCTTTTAAATCGTCAAGATATTCTCTAGTGCATGTCCTGTTATGCTCATGTCTATCTACGAGAATTTTGACTTCTGCCCTTTGATCAATGATATCCCAGGTACTTTCAGATATCCATTGCTCTTTCTTCTTCCTGTTATATCCCACAACTTCTTGTGTCACAATCTTTTCCCATTGATTATAAATTGACAACTCGTCCCTTAGCATGGAAAACTTATTTGACAAAGTAGATGTATACTTTTGTAATACAAATGGGTCCTACAGCTTTCTTACATTAAACCTTTTTACTGACCGCTGGGGCCTTATGACAGTTTTTAGCTTCAGCTTAAACTAAGCAACAACAAGTTGATGGTCGGAATAGTAGTTGGCACATTGAAAGGTCCTAACATCCTCTAAACAACGTCGCCTGTGCTTGGCAATTAAAATATGGTCTATTTCATTTCTTGTTACGCCATCAGGCGAGTTCCAAGTATATTTGTGTATTTGTTTATGAGGGAACCATGATGCGCCGACAATAGGTTCATGAGTCGCACAAAATTCAATTAAACGTACGCCATTATAATTGATTTCCCCCAGTCCATGCTTACCAAAGATAGCTGGGGCATAGGAGGCATCACTTCCAACTTTAGCGTTAAAGTCCCCACACAAAGTCACAATATCGTGCCGATGCGCTTTAGCAACAACATTTGACAACACGCGATAAAAATAATCCTTGGTCTTATCAACGGTATCATTAGTTGGGGCATACACAACAATAACTGTCAAAAAATAATTGTCAAAACTTAGTTAAAAAAAAACGAAAAAAATAATGACTAGTTTTCAAATTAAACAAAAATCTTGCAATATCTTTCAAGCTTAGCAGGTACGTGGGTCGATTTGCGTTTTTTTTTTTACTTTAGACAAGACGGTCTGTTGCGTTAAGTGATAAAATTTTATGTTTGACATGCAGCAACAGCTGTAATCTAGTAAAAAGCCCATAGTAGCCGAACTGTATAAAAAGAAATTAGAAAATTTTGAGAATTCCAAATTGGACCCTTTCACCCCAAAAAAATGATGTCAAATGAAAATGAAAACCAACCCACTGGAAAGCAATAAATTAAAGGTTGACATTCCATGACCAGATATCCACAGACATCCCAATGGAACTAATTAAAGCTTTCGCTGACAGCCTTTCAAAACCTTTGTCCTTAAGTTTTTTTTGAAATTAACTCTATTTGTTAAAAATTAAGTTTTATTACCCAGTGAAAAGAAAAGGTTACAAGCAATATTTGATGGTGTCAACCCCAATTACACTTACTCCTATTTTCCCCAAAATTTACGAAAGCTGTTTCGCCGAGTGCTTGAAAGTAAAGATAATCCAAATATTTGCCATAGACAATTCGGAAACTTCTGTTTTACATCTGCTAAAAACTATCTTGTTTACAGTATGGACAAAATATATAAGAAAAAACTTAAGAATTGGATCAATGTTATAGCAGTGGACCTACAAAAATGTATTGATTGAATAAAAACACCAGATTGGTAAACAAACTGTTGACATTCCATGACTCTGAACAGGAGGTGCAATCCCAATTTCCTACAGTAGTACTGATGTCTCATTATTTTTTTTTCATAAAGATACGTTCAGGGAACTTCTTGTGCAAAACTAATCAATTTTCCTTTTCACATTAGAGATGGTTATTATTAATATTCATGACTTTTAATCCATAAGTGTCGTCTATTCTTTAAATAACTTATTCTGTCTCATTGGCTTGATTATACTTTATTAAACGATTTTATATTGCTTGCAACATAAAAGCACACCAAGCAGAAATATTAGGAGAATAATAAATTTCACAGTTTGCAATCCGTCTCAATGGTGCAAATGTCGGACAGCCGAAATGGTATTATACCTACTAACACAAGGAAAGGGAGTCACCTTACAATAAGCCCTTCATACCATAGAAAATTTTTATAAAACTTGAGGCTAAAATGTAATTTCTAAATGTGGATGTAAGTGTGTAGGGTGGAGGCCAAAGCCCTCACAAAGTACCCTCACATCTCTTTTGATGTCTAGAGACACAAACGTTAGTATGTATGGTATTTATGTCAATACCGTCACAAAGTTTCCAAAGAGACATGATGTTTCCATACAAAACCTAGTTTTAGGCTGCACAAATTGGTTGAAGAAAATAATGTGACACAGAGATAGCTATAGCTGCATGACCATGGTCTGAATTACATTTCCTAGGATTAAGGATATCAAAGAAAAATTCCCAGAAAAATCTGATGGAAATTTTTGTTCAATTAACGAGTGCGTAAAAAAATATATTAAGAGGATTTTCATCCTTTTATAAGTGGTTTAGCCCAGATTCTGTTTCGGGAGGATAAATTGTTCATGTTTCAGGGACGCAGGGGATCTGATCTTCCAAACCCGTCCACTAGTATTTGGTACATAAATCTTTAAAAAAGATGGGAAGAACTGGTAGATCGCAATAAGTCTCAATTATGAGTTTAAAAAACCGTAATGATAATTCAAATCCAAAATTGAAACACTAAGAAACGGTATTTGGCAAAGAAGAGATAATCATTTGCTACTGCCGTACAATCCAGAAAAAACCCAAGAAGTTTTGCTTAATAAAATATCTACGATGACCGGTTTCATATCTACAAATACAAATGACGCATGAGAGAATGCATGGGACCTATGTAATTTGGGACATATATGCTTGCAAATTAGGAGGGAATCTTACTTCATTTTTTGAGTGTGTTCTGGATTGTAAAGGAGTACTAATTATTTATTTGGTTAGAACCCTTGCACCCTTGGCAAGGGCTTCAAGGTAAGCAAGCTTAATCAGAATATTTGAATTGCTTTCCTTTTGAGCAAAAATGCTTGTTTTTGTGGCTGGATTTTCATTCTTTTCTGGCAGCCCTGCCTTTTCATCATTATCATTATTATAACACTGTTCCGGCAGGAGCGGCACCAGGCATCTGGCCTTCTGGGCTGTGTTTGTACTAATTTTTGGAGAACCATCGTAAGTTTTAGGCTAGTTCTTTAAATGTTCAATAATTTTATTTGTTTGCCTCTTCTAAAGAAAATCTAGGCTACTAAGTTAACAATAGCTGCAGGTTTAAAACTATGATGTTTCTATCAGGGTTTAATCAGATTATTGTTTAGGCTAACTCCTTCATTGTTTATCTAGGTCTGCTTTTAAAAACTGTTCGAAATCATATAGGCTAGTTGCAATTCTGTAGTTTTCACTCAGTTAAAACTAAAGAAATCTTTAGTGGCAAATTTAGGGCATTCTAGCCTATATTTTTGACCAACAATTAAAGTGAACATAGTGCCCAATGCCTTTTCTCATGTTATCTTTGAATATAGCCAAATAATTGCTTTAGGTGCAAATTTAATTTCAAGACCTTTTTGGACCCTTGAAAGTAATAACTTCATTAGGGTACTAATATTTAATGCATAAATCAAAGTATTAAATTTTGATGCTTATTCAAATAGCCTATACGATACTTAAAGTTTATTGTTACCCATATAAAGTTTCTCACTTCTGGCAGCCAGCCCTTAGTCTGTGTTGGCCCAAAATTATTTAGAAACTAACCTTGTTAAAATTCTAATTAATTGACTTCTTGCTATCTTGGAAAGGGTTTAGATTAGGAAAATGAAACTTTTAGGAATGGGCCTTCAGGCTAAAGTATGTCCTAGGAAGGTATTTTAAAGTACCCACCTCCCCTCCTTCTCCCTCTAGAGGGCCCTGAAATTAGTCTACATGACAGGTCTATAGGCTACCTATTGAAATTTTGACAAAACAACATTTTACATTAATTTTAAGTTAGGCTACTAGTTGCTTTTGGTAAAATTCTAGTTAATTGACTTCTTGCTATCTTAGAAAGGGTATAGGGTAAGATGACCAGTACTGGGACACTTCAATCACTCTGCCTATTCTGGGACAGAATCTTTGGTTGGATTGCAACATGTCCAATACTGGGACAAAAGACAACAGGTTTTTAGGAAGCAACCCAGAAAAATCCATAGATTGGGTGTCTAAGATTAAAGTCTTTTGTCCCAGTATTGGACATTTTGTAATCTAATCAAAGATTCTGTCCCAGTATAGGCAGAGTGATCAAAGTGTCCCAGTACTGGTTGTCTTACCCTAGGTTAGGAAAATGAAACTTTCAGGGATGAGTCTATAGGCTAAAGTATGTCCTGGGAAAGTATTTCAAAGTACCCACTTCCACTTCTTCTCCCTCTAGAGGGTTCTGAACTTTGCCTACATGACAGGTCTATACCTATTTAAATTTTTGACAAAACAACATTTACCTTAATTTTCAGTTACTTGTTGCTTTTTCTCTGCCTTTAGTTCTGAAAATGCAATTCCTGTTATTTGAGCAGAATTCTGAGCCATATTAACATTTTTTTTCAAAATTTAGGAAGTGTATTTGCATATCTTTAAAACCTTATAAAATGGAATTGAGTAAAGTTATGAAACTGAAAACAATTTTGTTGTACTTCAATTAAGCAGAAGATTTATTTTGCAAGGTTTCATTTTTATAACACACATATTTTTAAAGGTCATCAAAGGTCAGGGTCCTCAAGAGGGAGAAGGAGTGGAGGTAGTTGCTTCAAAGTACCTTCCCAGGACATACTTTAGGCTGTAGATTTATCCCTAAAAGTTTCATTCTCCTAACCTAAACCCTTTCTGAGATAGCAAGAAGTGAATTAACTAGAATTTTACTGTTGCTTTTTTCTGCCTTTAGTTCTGAAAATGCAATTCCTGTTATTTGAGTAGAATTTTGAGCCATATCAATGTTTTTTTTTCAAAATTTAGGAAATGTATTTGCATATCTTTAAAATCTTATAAAATGGAATTGAGTAAAGTTATGAAGCTGAAAATAATTTTGTTATGCTTCAATTAAGCAGAAGATCTATTTTGCAAGGTTTCACTTTTATAACACACATATTTTAAAGGTCATCAAAGGTCAGGGTCCTCTAGAGGGAGAAGGAGTAGAGGTAGTTGCTTAAAAATACCTTCCTGGGACATACTTTAGTCTCTAGATTCATCCCTGAAAGTTTCATTTTCCTAACCTAAACCCTTTCTGAGATAGCAAGAAGTCAATTAACTAGAATTTTACCAAAAACCTCAAGTAGCCTATATAGACTAGTTCTTTAGACCTTCAATAAATTTTTTTTGGCCTCTTCTAAAGAATGCAAAGGGCTACTAAGCAAACAAAAGGTGTTGACCCAACCTGTACAATGCTTCTCTTACTCTAGGGCCTAATCAAATCACTCTTATTAAAGGTATATAATCCACAAGAATTGATTTGTCAGGCTCAAATTGAACTTAAAAGAAATCAAATAAATTTGGCAATGTCATGCCCTTTTCTTCTTCTTTTTAGGCTGATTATTTTGTCAATGATGTTTTTTTTTGTAATAAATAACTTAAAAAAATGATGCTGTTTTTGTAAATACTGCATTTCTGCAGCACCAAAATTTGCTCTATATTTGTAAAGTTAAGTAATCCACAAATATTGATTTGCTACTGTTATAGCCTAGTGAATATAAAAACTTAAGTAAATATAGAGCAGTCCACATTTCAGGGGTAAGGCTTACATTGAAGGTCTATTGAGATAGCTAACAAATAAACTTACCTCTACAGTCAGAATTGCATCCTGAATCAAATTTAACCTTTGTTTGCATTAAAAAAAACTTTACTCCTGTCATGTTAATCATTTCCTGAGTTGTCCTCAATCTGTTCTTGATGATTTTCATCTTGCTAAATATTTGTTCACCTTCAGCCAATGTCACTGCAATAGTTTTTGCAAAACTGAATGCTCTGTAAACTAAAGGCAACCCTAGCCTGTTCTTTTTTTTAGGGAAACTTGACAAACTTAATGATGCTTCCAGTACTTTTGTAAGTGTGCAAAAAGTCCCTCTGTGGGCTAGGCATCTTAGGTATTGAGTCTTTCTTCCTAACTTCTTGGAAATGTGAGCTCATGTTCCATTAAAGCACAACTATGTTACTTGCAAAATTATATAATTGAAATGCCAGTTTACTTCACAGATACAAGCCTTTCTCAAAACTCATAGAATTCCATCTGCTCTATAGCCTGCTTTCTTTGACTCAGAATCTACAATGATGAGTAAACACGTTTTAGCAGCTCCCTCTCTTTCAATGTACAATACACAAACGACCAAAGCAACTCAATTGAATGATGAAATTAGAATTTCTTAATTAGAAACTTCTTAACTAGTTCTGGTTGAACAATTGCACATTAATTTATTTTGGCTCTTACCCAACAGATAGCTGGTGACATTTAGCCTCATCTGGTTTTTCATTTGCTGGTGCATTTTGTTGTTGTGTCTTGAAAGAAATTTAACTAGCTCAATTTTAAATTCCCTCTACAAAATGATTAAGACCACCTACAGATTCTTTAGGACCATTTGATTGGAAGTGAGTGATGAGCATTCTAGCCTTGGTGCCCTTGCTTTGTATTTTGTGCCAATTTCTAGTTCCTATTATAAATGATCCCAGAATCATTTAAGAATGACCCCATATTTGCAGATGCTGAAGAATAAATAGTTGAAATTACTAAAAGTACTTTAGCATAAAGAGCAAGGTATTAAGGAGATGATCCCTTGTATGCATAATAATTTTTGTTCATTTTGAGTTTCAATGCTGCTCATTATTTTCAGTTGAAAAAACTTTTTCATTGTTTTTTAAATAATGCTAGATAATCTTGTGCCCTCTTCATGGAGTTTCTCTTCCCTCATGACAAATTCCTCCAGGGAAAGGTCCTTCTATGTAGCTCCCTCAATCCTCCACCCCCTACAAGAAAATCCCCCTGAAAATATCTGAACAATTCCTAATAACAATTACTGTATGTAAGCACTAGTCAAAGCTTGTAACTTGCAGCCCCAGCCCAATGTGATGGTGTGATTTTAGTTATGATTCTATGACTTTTAGGCAATGTTTCCCCCTATTTTCCAAAATAAGGCAAATTTTCTCAGGCTTGTATCTTTTGATGAGTAAGACTAAATTTGATGAATCTTATATATTTAAAATCAGCATAAAAATCCAAATCTTTTGATTTATCTATTAGTATCAAAATTTCAATTTTTAGACTTCTGTTTACTATTTAGCTGGGCTGCTCCTTACTACAGTTCATTACCATGAACTGTTTGATTAAAAGCCTAATATTTATACTATATCATTTCATCAAAGATTCTCTTGTGACTTGTGGTAAAGAATTTTGTGTGAACATGTTTATTTTTCAGTGTAATTCTGAGCAATGATGCAAAACAGGATTATTTTAGACAGCATGACTGAGTTTTAATTTTTTTTTTTTCCTATTCTATTTTAATTTGAAAACGTCTGAAATGTAAGAGAGATTGAAAAATTATTAAAAATTAAAAAGGGAAAGCATGGTACTTATGCAGAGAGAGAAGGAGGGGACTTTGTGATAAATTTGGAGATATTTTCATTATCAAGCTATAAATCTGATGAAGATAACTATCAAGACCTTTTTTATATGCTCTTTCAAAATATTTTATTTATTTATTTATTTATTTGAAAACCCGTCAATCATATGAAATGAAAAAGACGGAGCACAAACATATAAATAAAAGAAAATATATAAGAAACAATAAAATATATAAGACATAACTAGAAAGAGACTCAACTAATAAAAGGGCAAACACAATAGCACTAAAATGAATAAAACGAAAACAGATCTATTGTAAAAGGAGATTATACCAATCATGATCTACTATTTTAATATTGTGTCTTTTGATTACATTTTCAACTGCAACATGAGGGTTGGTTATGTGATACTTTTTGATGAGGATTGAGTTTCTGTACCAGGGAGGAAAACATAGGAAGTATTTAGCAAAACGGAAGAAAAGCGCACGGATTTTAGACAATTCAGCCTTTGAGAATAGTTTCCAAAATGGTGCCAGGTACAGAATATGAGGTAAAACAGTAGCGTTATATAGGCTGGCAAGGAGGGGGCGGCTAAAACGGAATTTAGCAGAGACTATGGAAGCATACGAGCCGGAGATTCGTCGATTGAGGTGTTTGATCAGTAGAAGACGAGTATGCCTTAGAGACGAGCCAATAGGGACTCCGAGGTAATTTATGTGGTCAGCAGTATTCACTAGATTTTCACCAAAAAGCAGTGAAGGCACGTGTGGTGTTTTTTGCCAATTGAAGAGAACTGTCTCGGTTTTCTCAGTGTTAAAACTGAGGCCAAGTTTTAGATATTCGGTTTTAAGCGTTTTAAAAATGTCAGAAGCTTTTTGCAATGTTCTACTTAAGTTCAAGACATCGTCGGTGTAGCATACTAAGGAGGTGTCTATAGAGGAAAGAATGCTTGAGGTTGGGCATTCATCTTGTGCTTGAAGAACATAATTATTGAACAAATGAGGGGAGGAGACAGCTCCCTGACGGGCACCCTTCAAAACGGGGATCAATTTTTCATGAGGCTGGGGAGGCAAATTTTTGTCGGTAGGAAGCTTTAGACGAATGGACAGCCTTGAGTACATATCACATAGGGATCAAACTATGCAGGGATTCAGACCTCGTTGTGAAGCTTTTAATAACATTGCAGCGTGTATGAGTGAATCGAATGCACGGCTGATGTCATGACTAGCTAAGGCTATGCTCTCTCCAGAAAAATCCGCATCGAGTAGCACACTCACTACAGCCGTCAAGGCATCAGCACAACCAATGCGGCGCTTAAATCCGAATTGACGTGGCGGACAAGGTGGATCCGAATTGACAAGTCATCCATCACTTGTTTTTCACTAAGCATGTCCCCCCCCCCTACCTATGTGCAAATATATAGCCCAAATGTGTTTCTAAAGTATTCTATAAATCATGTTTTGGTATTTTTCATTAGGATTAACTTAATTTCATATCTTGAGTGCTGGTAGTTTAATACATGAGTACCAATCAAAGAGAATTGGTCCTTTTGCTTGGAATCTCGACTATTTAAAAATTTGTTGAATTTTGCTTCATTTGATTTGTAAAACTTAAGTACTTTTCTTTTCATGGCACCAAGTGACATAGAGTAATTGCAAATTCTGTTGGTCTGTCTGTCCTGGTTTTGCTAGTTTAGGTACTTCCAGATAAGCTAGGACAAAGAAATTTGGCAGGCGTATCAGGACCAGATTAGATTAAATCAGAAATAGTTGTTTCCCCAATTCAACCATCTTGGGGGAGTGGGAGGACAGTTAATTCAAAAAAATTAGAAAAAAGAGGTATCTTTAACTTACAAATGGGTGATCCAATCTTAATGAAATTTGATATTTTGATGGATATTGTGTTGCACAGCTTTTACTTTAAATCCCGACTGGATCTGGTGAAATTAGGGGGAGTTGGAGGGGGTAACCTAAAATCTTGGAAAATACTTAGAGTGGAGGGATTGGGATGAAACTTGATTTGAAGAATAAGCACAAGTTCTAGATATATGATTGACATAATCTTAACGAATCCGCTCTCTTTGGGGGAGTTGGGGGGGTTAATTTGGAAAAATAGAAAAATTGAGGTACCTTAAATCATAGAAAACACTGAGAGTGGAGGGATTGGGATGAAACTTGGTGGGAAACATAAGCTCAAGTCCTAGATTATGTGATTGAAATAACCGGGACGAATTTGCTGTCTTTGGGGGAGTTGGGGGGGGGAGGGTTAATTCTGAAAAATTAGAAAAAATGAGGTATTTTTTACTTATGGAGTAGTCATCAGATCTTAATTAAATTTCATGTTTAGAAGGTCCTCGTAACTCAGATCTCTCATTTTAAATTCCGACCGGATCCAGTTTCATTGGAGGGAGTTGGGGCAGGGGGGAACCATAAATCTTGGAAAAGGCTTAGAGTGGAGAGTTCAGGATGAAACTTGGTGGTAAGAATAAGCACAAGTCCAAGATACGTGGTGGACATAACCGGACCGGATCCGCTCTTTTTGGGGGAATTGGGGAGGGGGGTAATTTGGAAAATTTAGAAAAAATAAGATATTTGTCACTTACAAACAGATGATAAGATCTTAATGAAATTTGATTTTTAGAAGAATCTTGTGCTTCAGAGCTCTTTCTAAATCTCGACCAGATCCGGTGACGTTGGGGGGAGTTGGAGGGGGAAACTGGAAATTTTGGAAAACGTGAAAATTGAGGTATCTTGATCTTACAAATGGGTGATCAGATCTTAATGAAATATATAGAAAGATTTTATGTCTCAGATGATCCATTTTCAATTTGAATCAGATCTTGGGACCTACGGGGTTGGAGGAGAAACAGAAATCTTGGAAACCGGAAATCATAGACAATTTATAGTGGAGAGATTGGGATGAAACTTGATGGGAAGAATAAGCACAAGTTCCAGATACGTGATTGACATATTTGGAACGGATTCGCTCTCTTTTGGGGAGTTGGGGGGGGGGGGTGTAATTCAGAAAAATTAGAAAAGTTGAGGTATTTTTAACTTAAGAACAGATGGACCTCATGTCTCAGAGCTCTTACTTTAAATCTCGACCAGATCTGGTGACATTGGGGGGGGGAGCTTGTGGGGGAAACCAGAAATCTTGGGAAATGCTTAGAGTGGAGAGATTGGGATGAAACTTGGTGGGTAGAATAAGCAAATGTCGTAGATAAGATACGTGATTGACGTAACCGGACTGGATCCTCTCTTTGGGGGAGTTAGGGAGGGGGGTTCAGTGCTTTGCCGAGTTTGGTACTTATGGACATGCTAGGACAATGAAAACTGGTAGGCGTGTCAGGGACCTGCACAAATTGACTTCATAATGTCGGTTGTCCCGATTTTACCATCTGGGGGGCTGAAGGGAGAGGAAAAACTAGAAAAAGGTGGTAACTTACGAGTAGGTGATCTGATCTTAATGAATTTTGATATTAGAAGGACCACGTGTCTCAGAGCTTTTATTTTAAATCCCGGCCAGCATTAAGCCACTGATTTTCCTTGTAAATCAATGTATTGATTCTTAGAATTTTTCTAGAGCTCATGCCATTTGAGCTCTTTGGCTCTTCTGGCCTTGTCACAAATGCCATATGAGCTCTTAGATCTTGTGTAACTTACTACTGAAGTTGTCAACCCCTTTAGACTTTCAAACTGGTATACCTCGTGAAGGAATTTTTGTACCAAAAAATGGATGTCATACACTTTGATCAGCTCATCAAGAGCTACCAACTGCCGTCAAAAAAAAGAAATCCATCTCTTAGTTCAAAAGTTGACTTTTTTCAGTAGGACAAGTTTCGACCAATATCACTTAGAAAGGAGCAAAGGATAAATTTCTCTACTGCAATCCCAAGTACAAAAAAAAAACAAATAATAAACTCAGCTGAAATCACGAACAGAAATGGGTAGAAACTATAGATTTTTGGTCCTAGGCAAGAGTTCTACAAAGCTTTTCAAAATGCAGTCATATTCGTCAATCCGGCCCCAGACCCACATTTTATATAAAAACCGTGGATGTTAGACCCTTTTCACTTTCTAGGAATAAGCTGAAATCAGGGCGCTAAAAAAAAGTCTTCAAAGTGCAAACAACTCTTTGGATTTATTGGATTTTAAAGCCTGCTTTTGTATTAATTAAGTGCTGTGAACTTGAATCAATTCAGTGACCTTAGATAATTCAGTTGCTATTTCATAATATTTGCTATGGTTCAACTTGACCTTGATACAAAATGAAAACATTTTTTTTAACTTGCATTAATTCAGTGGTTTAAATTCGAATTATTTCAGTGACCGTAGATAATTTTTGATTTTATCAAACAGTTCATGATAACGAACTGTAGTAAGGAGTGACCCGGCTCAATAGTAAACGAAATTCTAAAAAAAGGAATTTTGATGCTAAAAGACACATCAAAAGAATCGAATTTCATGCTGATTTTTAATATATAAGTTTCATCAAATTTAGGCTTTGTCATCAAAAGTTATGAGCCTGAGAAAATTTGCCTTATTTTGGAAAATACGGGGAAACACCGGTCACTGTATCAACCCAGTGGTCCTAGAATGTCGCAAGAAGGCTCATTCTAACGAAAATGAAAAGTTCTAGTGCCCTTTTTAAGTGACCAAAAAAATTAGAGGGCACCTAGGCTCCCTCCCACCCTCATTTTCCCCAAAGTCAACGGATCAAAATTTTGAGATAGCCATTTTGTTCTGCATAGTCGAAAACCATAAAATCTATGTCTTTGGGGATGAATTACTCCCCCACAGTGCCTGGAGGGGGTGGTGCAAGTTACAAACTTTAACCAGTGTTTACATACAGTAATGGTTATTGGGAAATGTACAGACGTTTTCTGGGGGATTTTTTGGTTTGGGTTGGGGTTGAGGGGAGGGGGATATGTGGGAAAATCTTTCCTTGGAGGAATATGTCAAGGGGGATGAGAAATTCAATGAAAAGGGCGCAGGATTTTCTAGCATTACTATAAAAAAAAACAATGAAAAAATAAACATAACCAAGTTTTTTCTATTGAAAGTAAGGAGTAGCATTAAAACTTAAAACGGACAGAGATTATTACGCATATGAGGGAATACTTTAGCATAAAGAGCGAGGTATTTAGGAGGAGATAAATGCCTTGCTCTTTATGCTAAAGTATTTTTAGTAATTTCAACTATTTATTCTACAGCCTTTTTGATTCAGGGATCATTCTTAAAGAATTGGGACAAAACTTAAGATTTAGTGTAAAGAGCAAAGTATTAACGAGGGGACAAGTCCCCTTATATACATAATAAAAATATAAGAATATAAAAGTTTGTTATGTAAGTTAATTCTTAAGTTACATATATTTTTTACTAATAAAAACGTCAAAAATTAAAAGTTCTAGTTGCCTTTTTAAGTAACCAAAAAATTGAATGGCAACTAGGCCTCCTTCCCCACCCCTTGTTTCTCAAAATCCTCTGATCAAAACTAAGAGAAAGCCATTTAGCCAAACAAAAAATTAATATGCAAATTTCATTTTAATAATTTATGTGCGGAGAGCCAAAAATCAAACATGCATTAATTCAAAAACGTTCAGAAATTAAATAAAAAAAAACTAGTTTTTCTTAACTGAAAGTAAGGAGCGACATTAAAACTTAAAACGAACAGAAATTACTCTGTATATGAAATTGGTTGTCCCCTCTGCAATCCCTCGCACTTTACGCTAAAGTTTGACTCTTTGCCACAATTGTACTTTTTATAACAATTAAAAAACTAGTTTTTTTTATATTCAATATCATTAAGAAGCGTACTGGGAACAAGCAGAAGAGGGGAAGGAACCTCCTGCAAGTGACGTATTGTACCTGCTGGTAAAGTTACCCGTAAATAGGGGGGAATAGCTGAGGGGGTCCTTACAATTCCCTTGTTCCTAGGTCCCTTCATTCAGTTCGCATCTAGCTTAGTTTTCAACCAGCTTGGATACGGACTTAGATTCTGGAAGACAATTGAAAAAAAATGCCTGTGTTAATTAGGGCGAGAGGGATACGGAATGGGTGAAAGTAGCAAAATCGAACTTGTATGGAATCTGCTACTGAACTTTATTTCCTGATCACTAGCATGTGGATTGAAAACAGAAGTTTTCGTGAATAGAGCTGTCGAGTTCTTCTCTCGTGAATCTATCCTTGATGCAAAGAAAGTATTATGGACACTATGAAAATTTGGGATGCAATGATAGAATGAGAACAGCAATAAGGACTCTGAAAATGTGCCAGATTTAATAAAGGGTAGTGTGACTTCATGCTAGATAATTCTGAGTTCCGTTTCATCTGCTCCAATGGCAACCTGGGATGGGTGAGTCTGATATCCATATTGAACTGAATTTTTATTGTGTGCAGTGCGTCCCAGTGAGAACATGTAGATCTGGAACCGAAAAATTTGGATGGTCCAGTAAACGAGAACCTCAAATCTGCTTGTCAGTCTTCGAAATTTGGGTTATGTCTGTGGAATGATTGTGAAAAACCTAGAAACAGAGTTGTAAACACCTTACGGTTACTTACTAGGCAGCACTTTCAGAAGGAACTCAACACTCACCAGGTTGGTCAAAGTGTTGCAATTGCGGAATCGATCACAAATGACCCTAATAAGTTATGAAAAACTTTGGAGCTTCCTGCCATGTTTACTTTTGGCCACTTTACTCCTTACCTCAGCCGGCTTTAAAAATAATCGTGTTGGTTACAGATATTGGGCTAGCAACAACATTTTTTCCAAAACCAAGAAAGAGCCACTTCTCTTTGCTTCTACTTGTTAAAGATTCTACCTCTCTTTAAGTAGAAGTTGAAGTTCTCTTTCATTTTTGCCATGGGGTAACTTGCTTCAGAGAAGTCGTAGACGAACGAAATCACCGGCAGCATACACTTAAGCAAGCTAATCCTTCTTGCAAATTGGCCATGACAACACCTTGTTGCAGTTGCTGCTGCCAAAAGAATATTTAACAGCATATTTAGCAGAAGGATGTTTTGTATTGGTGAATGAGAAAGACCTCACTGATGCCATTGACTTAAACAAGATTGTTCAATTGTGGCCGCTTTGACAGAGGCAAATGTAAATTTAGCTGTTCTTATTTATACTTCTACGCATCAGATATTCTGTTTCAGTTTGCTCTTTGTCACTATAGATAAGTATAAAAGATGAAGGATTATTGTACAATTTATATTCATGAGTTGCATAAATATGATCTAGGAGTCGTTTAAATGAGATCTCCCCCTCCCCCTGGCCTGGTTGTTTTGAGCCAATCCTGTCTATATTTAGTAAAAATTCCCGCTTAAAGATGGTTGCTGTTGTCAAATGCTTAGAAAATGGCACACCTTCATTAATGTCACCATGCATTATAGAAGTGTATTTATGTCAAAGCTTACCCCTTTTTCTTAAGCCTTCTTTTCCTGTGAATTGGTAGACAGTGCACACTTAGCTCTGTCTTTACTTTTAAAATGTTTTCATAAATAAGCATAAATGATAAAGGATTATTTTAAAGTTAATTTTCATGAGTTGTATAATATGATCTAGGAATCGTTTAAATGGGGAGTTCTCACTTTCCCCCTGGTCTAGTTCCTTCAAGTCAACCATGTCTATAAACAGTAAAAGTTTGCACTTAAAGATTTTAATAATTCTCAAATATATAGAAAATAGCACACCTTCATTAATGTCACCATGCATTATAGAAGTGTATGTATGTCAAAGCTTACCCCTTTTTCTTAAGCCCTTTTTCTGTGAATTGGTAGACAGTGCAAACATAGCTCTGTTTTTATTTTTAAATTTTGTCATCCATTTTTGGCAGTCCAAGGTTAAACTAATATTTGTATCCACATTTTTATATGTTATAACCATTGAACTAATGTTTTATATTTTGCAGGAACGGACAATAGCTGCGGAATTTGAATAATAAAAAGAATGTCTTTTATACCAGGAGAAGTTATCAAAGGTCAAAGGAAATTCTTGTCTAGAAAAGTATTCATGTGAAGAAGAATATTGATTAAAAACTTAATGTCAATTCTAAATCTACCAGAAGAGATTTATGATGTGATATCTGCGCATTTATCACTTGATGACGTTTTCAATTGTATGCAAGACTGCAAAAGATGGTATTATATATTGGAGAGAGGCAACTCTGGACTTTGGCAATACCACGATTTCAAAATTATTCCACTTTTAGAACATGAGAGATATTGTAAAGATGTTATATATAATTCTGAGATATTGTGTTCTTTTTCCTCACATAAGTCTAGATTAAAGGCTTTTAAATATGCATGGAACCTAAAAGACTGTTCTTCCCATTATATTGTATGGTTTTACGCTTACAGGATATTCTATACGGGAATTAAATAACAGTTTATGTCTAGACAAAAAGACTGCACAAGGAGAAAGTTAGGCTTTGTAGCTGGAAGACATTCCTGGAAAATAACTTGGAAAATTGGCTGGACACAGTCATTAGGATCTGAGGCAGTTGTTGGAGCAGCAACAAAAGATGATTCCAATGTTGATCCTGAGAGACTTTATTTAGACGTCGTGGTGAAAGCTGGGGATGGGATTTAGTCAATAACTGCTTAATTCATAATGGTGTTGTTCTGCAGTGTGATTATCGGCAGTCTCCCAAATCTTCCCAAATATCAGGTATATGACAAATTATTATGACATTATAAATGACAAATTAAGCTTAAAATTTATAGAAACTCTGTTTTAGGAAAATATTCACAGCAATGCATATATTGCCATCAAGGTTATGTTGAGGATTTTTGT